>NC_051319.1:74002884-74100155 GCF_015220235.1 Choloepus didactylus
TGGCTGAGAATTATGTGCAGAATCAGCTACACATCACACCAAGTTTTTCTGAATCTTCCCCATTACTCCAAATAGGAATCCCTGTACCAAGT
Source organism: Choloepus didactylus (assembly GCF_015220235.1). Taxonomy (NCBI): domain Eukaryota; kingdom Metazoa; phylum Chordata; class Mammalia; order Pilosa; family Megalonychidae; genus Choloepus; species Choloepus didactylus. The sequence continues at coordinate 74,002,977 of NC_051319.1, forward strand.
TGTGCCCAATATACAGCAGGAATTCCCAAGTTAAGAAACCTCAGGAAACAAATCTCACTGGGGCTTGAACATGTGGAAGAGACAGTCAGCCCAAGTTCCCAAGGCAGCCTAGAATTCTGTTGGGAGCTTGGAATGTACACGCACAAGTTACACTGACCCTCACCTGACTCACAGTGAGCATCACGTTGCTAAGCAACAGGACTCTATCCCAATGGGCTGCCCTGCAGTCTGAAAATGTAAGAGCCTCCCCAAGTGTGCAGGTGATGGTGGATGTGTTGTGGATTATGCAGTTTGGAGTATATATATGTGGATATTTCTGCAGCACTGAGGATCACCTGCACCCCCATTGTAAGTTGAGCTTTTGACTCTCCCTGAAGGATCCAATAGTTCAAGGTCCAAGGGCAAATTCCAGTTTGGTGTGGGGTAAGCAGAGAATTAATGAAGAGCCCCTGGCCAACATTGAGCCTGCCTCTATTTTTCAATGGCACAGAATTTACCAATGGCTCCAAGAGATGCAGCTTAGCATCCCAGGTGCTCACTTACCAGAGCTCATCATAAAGCATGCCCATGTGCTGTCAATGAACCCCCTTGAATTCAGAGTAATTTGGACAACTTTGATGTGTCTGCCCTGCCCAGTGTTTATATCTGACATGAGGATTGGCCCATGGCTCTCTAAGTGGTGGGATTTCTTCCTTTTTTTGTGCTTACCAGAAGTCTTATTCTGGGCCTAAATGCTGAGTGACCATCAAGGTAGTCCTGTGATGCTAAGACCACACGATGTGGACTGGCTGATATTTTTTGAGTTGTGTGCATTGGAGGCATTGTCAGGGACAGGGATAGAGACTCCAAGAGGGCAGGCAAGATGGAGAACCCTGAATAATGTTTGTTACTTGGTCCAGGATTTATCAATACCCTCAGAGAAATCCATGTCCTGGGAGCCAACATAGCCTGGCTCTGTAAGAAAGGGTGATCCACAGGTTAACGGTGAATACCCACCCCAAGTCCCCTTTACATGGTTACTGGACTTTGGAGAGATTAACCAAATATGTGGCATATTTGTTCCAGATCTGAAAGCAAGATTATTAGCAAAGGAAGAAGACATCCCCGACCTCACTGTTCCCAAATTTGCTGATTGCTCAAGGGGGTAGGGCCAAGTGGCACTGACTGTGACCACTCTTCTCATATCCCATTGAAATAAGGGTCACTGTTATCTCCTGTGATCTGACCCTGTGCCTTCATGAGGAAGGAAACCAACACATGTCATGTGCATTTACTACATTTATTTTTTCACTGAGTTAAATTGTTTATATATCCTTTTATAATAAGGTTTTCTTTAACAATTGGGAATTTATGTTATAAAAATGTAAGTTTCTTGAATTATTCTTGTAGTATTTCACTTCAGAAAAGAGAATTCTTTAGGTATTCACAGGAACATTACACACTCATTAAATTAACCCAGTTATAGTAAAAACATGTCATCTAGGTGCATGGTCCCCACTCAACAGTTACACAATCATGTCCTATAGTCCAAGCATCATGTTGATAGCAATAATAATGACAGAAATGTAGAAAAGCACAAAACAAAAATAGTGTCTAGTCTCATAAAAAACATTGCATTTCTTTTACAGATACATTTATTCTCTTTCTTCTGAATATATCTCAATTAGTTCCTTCATCTGTTCATGTTAGAAAACTTCCGGACCATCCTTTTAAAGAATATTCCTCAAATTTTATTTTCAGAGGTTCTTCCTGATGAAATTGAGTTTATGAATTTTAGGCCAGATTGCAGAAAATTATTGTTCCCTCATGGTGATTATTTTTTAAATGTGAAGTTTAATTTTTGTTTTCATTTAATTGAATTCATTTTAAACATTATCTATAAGCTACAACATACAAACATCAAAAATCCCCATCTTATAATACAGCAAAGGAAAATTTCCAAAAAGCAAATAACCTAAAATAACTACTTTGCTTCCCCCATTACATAAGTTTGCCTTAATGGGTTATCTTCAAGGCAGTTGATTAAAGATTTCTAATATTATAAATAGTAATTTGCATACAGTCCATGTATTTTACTTGGGGTATTATTTATTGCTGCACAGTCCTATGTTTCCTTTTTCCTTCTTTTCATCTAGTTCCAGTTAAACTACTTCATATCCCTCATAACCACTTTCAAATAGAAGGTTTTCTGCTGAGCTTTGTGTTCATAATCAGCTACAAAACACACCAAGTGTTTCTGTGTCTTTCCCATTACTCCCAATAGGAATCTGTGTACCAATATGTACCAACATAGTGCAGGAAATCCCATGTTAAGAAACCTCAGGGAAGAAATCTCACTGGGGCTCAAAACTGCAGAGGAGTCAGAGTCAGCCCAGTTTCCCAGAGTGGCCTAGAATTATGACAGGTGCTTGGAATGCACATGCACGTGTTATGCTTACCCACACCTGCCTCACAATGAACATCTGGTTGCTAAGTAACAGGCCTCTATCCCAATGGCTGCCCTGTGGTCTGAAAATGTAAGGGCCTCTCCAAATGTACAGGTGATGGTGGAGGTGTGGCCCATGCAGTTTGGAGTACCTATATGTAGATGCTTCTGCAGCACCAAGGATCACCTGCACAACTGATGGATGGTGAGCTTTTGACTCTCCCTGGAGGATCCTATAGTGCAAGGGCCAAGGGCAAATTCCAGTTTGGTATGTGTTAAGTGGAAAATTAATGAAGTGAACCTGGTCAACCTTGGGCCTGCCTTTATTTTCCAATGGCACAAAAATTACCAATGGATCTAAGAATTCAGCTTAGCATCCTGGGTGCTCATTTACCAGAGTTCATCATGAGGCATGCCCATGTGCTGTCAATAAACCTCCTTGAAATCAGGGTAATTTGGACAACTTTGATGTGTCTGCCCTGTCCAGTGTTTATATCTGACATGAAGATTGGCCCATGGCTGTCTAAGTTGTGGGATTTCTTGATCTATTTGTGCTTGCCAGAGTCTCAATCTGGGCCTAAATGCTGAGTGATTATTAGCAAAAGAAGAAGACTTCCCTAACCTCTCCTTTCCTGAAATTGCTGAAGTCCAGGGGAGTAGGCCCAAGTGGCACTGACTGTGATTATTCCTCTCATATCTCATGAAAGCAGGTCAGTGAAATCTCACCCTAATCTGACCCTGTGCCTTCATGAGGAGGGAAACCAACACGTGAGATGCATTTATTTAATTTATTTTTTTTCACTGTGTTAAATTGTTTCATGTTCCTTGTATAATAAGGTTTTCTTTAACAATTGGAAATTTATGTGTCAAAAAAGTTTCTTGAATTATTCTTGTAGTATGTCAATTCAGAAAAGAGACATTCTCTTATATATACATGGGAACATTACCACAGTCATTAAATTAACCTGGTTGTAGTGCAAATATCTCATCTAGGGGGCCTGGGTCCCACCCCAACAATTACCCAATCATGTCCTGTAGACCAAGAAAATGTTAATAGTAATAATATGATAGAAATGTAGAAAGGCACAAAACAAAAATAATATCCAGTCTCATAACAAACATTGCATTTCTTTTCAAGTAATTTATTCTCTTTCTTCTGAATATATCTCAATTATTTCCTTCATCTGGACATACTAGAAAAACTGTTGAAATATCCTTTAAAGAATAGTCCACAAATTGTGTTTTTTTCAGAGTTTCTTCTTCCTAATGAAATTGAGTTTATGAATTTTTGGCCAGAGTTGCCTGAAAATTATTGTGCCCCTCATGGTGATTATTTTTTAAATGTGAAGTTTAATTTTTGTTTTTTTCATTATATTGAATTAATTTTAAAGCATTATTTATAAGCTGCTACCAGTATATAGTAAGATTGTTAGAGATCAGGCAGTGGACTGATGGAGTACAGAATGTTCAGCATGATTGATTGTATTGATCCAGAAAATTGATAATATAACAGTTTTTGATGGTAGCAGAATATTGTAATGCATGGAACAAAGATGTGTGAGTAGAGCTGAAAGAGATGGGATAGAGGAATGTATGACACCAGAGGTAAAGACAGATTATGAAGACTGGGACTGTATAACTTGGCAAAAACTAGAGTGGCCAATGACTGTTACTAAATGTACAAGTATAAAAATATTCTCACATGGGAGAACAAATGAATGTCAACCATGCAGAGTGTTGCAATATGGATTGTATTTTGGAAAAAACATAATCAAAGCAAGCTGGAGTCTATGATCAACAGTAACATTGCAATATGCTTTCATTAGATGTAACAGGGGCAATATACCAAAGTTAAATATGTATGAGAGGGGTATATAGGTTAGGGATATGGGGTTCTTGGCACTGGTGTTGTTTTCTATCCTAATGTATTGTATCATATGATGCTTTATTTTCTTTTTATTATCTTTGTTGTTCAACAAAAAAAACCTTTTTCATAATAAATAAAACAAAACATTTGTTCATATTAATATGTTCAAGTGCTGACTATGCTGATAAATGCACAACTGTATGAAGATATTGTCAACAATTGGTTGTACACCATGGAAAATTATATCATATTTGAATATATAATTGTATGAAAACTATACATAGGGATAAACATGTTGGGGAAAATATAGAGAGAGTGGTGCCCCTGTTTACTGTTGGTGAGGAGAGACAATCATGTAGCCTATTCATAGGATAGATAGTCTGTTTCACTAGAAGCTGAGTATGTGGTTGCTTTAATGTCCTGCAACCTCTTTATGGGGTATATACTTGTAAGTTCTGAGAACAGGGATACATATGGGCATTGATACACTGGTGTTTATGGAGGCAGTATTCACAATTTGCAATACATGGAGGTGTCCTAATGGTACATGAACTGATGAACAGAATGGTGAACTGTGGTGCGTGCATATGATGGAATATTGAGCAACTGTGAGAAGGAATGGAGCTGTGAGACATACAATGAGATGAATGGATCCTTCAGACAGCATTTTGAGTGAAGATACCACAAACACAGGCAAATAATATAATGACGCCCACCAATATGGAATAGCTACATGTGTAAACTCAGAATTGAATCTTAGAGAGCAGCTTATTAAGGGGAACACTTATGGTAATGGTCCCTAGATTGTAAGCTCTTACAGCAGTCACATCTACTCCTGATTTAATAGCTACATCTCCAAATTCTGAGATGCTGATTCCTTTGTGTATAATCTTATTGGTCTCTGAAATTTTGGTATCTGTGTGATACCTGAAACTCAGAACTAGAGCTCGCAGATGTGAATGTCAATATTGCACATACAGTAACTGTTTAAAAAAGCTGAAAAAGAGTCCAGACTTTGATTAGAGATATGACTGTAGCAGATCTCATTACAACTAGGGGAAATTGGGTCTAAGGGTAAAGGACAATACTGACAAGACTGAAAATTCCATGTGAGACCAAGGGAAGAGATGTTTATTTGGTATTATTGAACAATTTAACTTGTACAAATAGTTTGTTCAAACATCATAATTACATGAGACTTTGAAAAGGAAATGAGAACAGGTAAGTTTGTATAGGTTAATGTGAAATAGTAATACATCCCAAAGTAATTTGGGCAGAGAATAAAAATATATATGCAGGGACCTCTGAGGAGCTGGGGGAAAGGCAGAAGTGTTGGACTTCCTCATGTGTGTTGTTGCTGATGTTCTCACTAACATTGGGGAGTGACAGTTTTATATGCTGAACACTATCTTGGGGCTTGCCCTTATGAAACTCACTACTGCAAAGGAGAAAATAAACATGTTTATAATTTTGCCTGTTTCTCCTCCTGAGTACCTCTATGTTACTCAGATGTGGCCCTCCCTCTCTAGCTAAGACAACTTGGCAGGTGAATTCACTGCCTACCCCCCTATGTGGGATCTGACTGGCAGGGGTTCAAATCTCCCTGACAATGCAGGATATGATTCCCAGGATGAATCTTGACTTGGCATCATGGGATTGAGGACATCTTCTTGACCAAAAGGGGATGCAAAATGAAACCAAATAAAGTTTCAGAGGTTGAGAGATTTCAAATTGAGTTGAGAAGTCACTCTGGTGTGCATTCTTATGCACTATATAGCCCTTTTTAGGCTTTAAGGTATTGGAATTGATAGAAATAAATACCTGCAAGATCTAACTCAAACCCAGTAGACTTGATGCTTGAAGATGATTGTATAACTATGTAGCTTTGAAGTGATGACATGCATGATATGTGAGCATATCTCAATAAATATGAATAAAGAAACGTGTACTAGAGACCCACAACAGCACAATTGAAGAGGTAGAAAAATAAGTGAACCAGAGGAAAGGACAATTGAATGTGAATGCAGAAAAGAACAAATGGTGAAAAAAATAAAAAATTTGAAATGGATAACAGGGAAATGATGGATATCATGGAGCACATAAAATAAGAATCATTTGTGTCCCAAAAGGAGAAGTGAAGAGTAAAGGGCTAGGAAGAGTTTTGTGTTTGGAAGAATAGAAGAATAAAGAGCTATGAAGAGTATTTGAGGAGATGAGGTAAACGTCCCAACCACTATAAAAGACATAAATATTCAAATCAAAGGAATGAACTCCAAATAGAATAAATCCAAACACACTCCAAGATATACATTAATCACATTGTCAAATGTTGAAGAGAAGAAGAAAGTTCTGAAAGCAGCAAGAGAATTGATTTCCCACATAAGAATAAGTACTGACTACTCTATGGGCACCATGGAGATGAGAAGGCAGTGGTATAACATATTTAAGATTTTGAAAGAGAAAAATTGGCAACCAAGAATTCTTTATCCAGCAAAGCTCTTTCAAACATGAGGGAGAACTAAAATTTTCACAGATAAACAAATGATGAGAGAATTTTTTAACAAGAGAGATATCCTTCAAGAAATACTAAAGGGAGTTCTACCACCTGAGAAACAAAGAAAGCAGAGAGAGGTCTGGAAACAGGCACAATGTGAAAATATTAGTAGGGCAAATTATAGGTAAAAAAAGAGAAGGGGGAAATAGATTTGATAAATAAAAACCAAAGGATGAGATGATTAGTTCAAGAACTGCCTTCAGAGCAATAACTTTGAATGTGAATGGATCAAACTCCTCAATTAGAAGATACAGACCAGTAGGATGGATTTAAATGTTTGATCCATTGATATGCTGTTTACAAGAGAATCATCTTAGAGCCAGTGACACAAATGGTTTGAATATCAAAGGATGGAAAAAAGATTCCACTCAAGCTGCAGCCAAAAGATAGCAGGGGTAGCAATACTAATATCAGACAAAATAGACCTTAAATGCAAAGATGTCATCAGAGACAAAGAAGGACACTATATATTAATAAAAAGGACAATTCACCAAAAATCATAATAATAATGAATCATAAATACTTATGCACCCAATCAAGGAGCTCCAATGTACATGAGAAAAACATTGGCAAAACTGAAGGGAGGAAAAGACAGTTCTACAATAATAGTGGGAGTCTTCAATACACCACTCTCTTCAATAAATAGAACAACTAGACCAAGGGATTAATAAGGAAATTGAGAACCTCAGCAATGTGGTGAATGAATTAGACCTAACATATATATATAGATAGATCATTGCTTCCCCAAATACCAGGAAGTACATTCTTCTCTAGCACTCATGGAACATTCTCCAGGATACACCATATGCTGGGGCACAAAACAAGCCTCAATAAATTAAAAAAGATTGAAATTATTCCAAGCATATTCTCTGATAAAAATGGAATGCAGCTGAAAACCAAAACTACCAAAGAACCAGAACTTTCACAAATATATGGATGTTAAATAACATACACTTAATCAATCAGTGGGTTGAAGAAGAAACTGCAAGAGAAATCAGTAAATATTTAGACACAAATGAAAATGGAAACACAACATATCAAAACCTATGGGATGCAGCAAAGCAGTACTGAGAGGGAAACATAGCTCTAAATGCATACATTTAAAAGAAAGAGAGAGCTAAAACCAAAGACCTAACTGAACATCTGGAGAATGTAGAGAAAGAGCATTAAATTAACCCTAAATTGAGTAGAAGAAAGCAAATAACAAAGATTAAAGAAAAAATAAATGATCTGGAAAATTAAAAACAAAACAAAAAAAACAATGGAATAAATAAAACCAAAAGTTGGTTCTCTGAGATCAAGCAGATTAGACCAGCTAGACTGACAAAGTCAAAACAGAGAAGATCCAAATATACAAAATCAGTAATGAGAGAGGGTCATTAGCATAGATCTTGAAGAAATTTAAAAGTCATAAGAGGATACTATGAACATCTATACAACAATGACCAGACCACTTAGACAAAACAGAATTTTTCCTGGAAACACTTGAACAACCTAGACTGAACTGAAAAGAATGAGAAGGCCTCAACAAACCAGTCTCAAGTAAAGAGACCTAGTCATCAAAAAACTTCCTACAAAAAAAAAAAAAAATACCCAGGGCTAGATGCCTTCACAGGAGAATTTTTTCAAACATTCCAAAAAGAACTAATGCAAAAAAAATTTGGAAAAAAGGAACACTGTCTAAGTCATTTTATAAAGCTAACATCACCAACACAAAAAGGAGATAAAGATACTACAAGAAAGGAAAACTACAGGCCAATATCCCTAATGAATATAGATGAAAAATTTTCAACAGAATACTTGCAAATCAAATCCAAAGGCACATTAAAAGAATTATACAACACAACCAAGTGGGGTTCGTTGTAGACATGCAAGTGTGGTTCAGTTAAGAAAATCAATCTCTGTGATACAATATATTAACAAATCAAAAGGGAAAAATCAGGATAATTTCAATAGATGCTGAAAAACATTCAGCTAAATTTAGCATCCTTTTTTTAATAGAAACACTTCAAAAGATAGGAATTGAGGGAAACTTCCTCAATACAATAAAGAACATATACGAGAAACCCACAGCCAGCATAGTACTCAATGGTGAGAGACTGAAAGCCTTCCCTCTAAGATCAGGAAAGAGACAAGGATGCCCACCGTCACCACTGTTATTCAACATTGTGCTAGAAGTGCTAGCCAGGGCAATCTGGCAAGACAAAGAAATAAAACACAACCAAATTGAAAGGAAGAAGTAACTGCATTATTTGAAGATGACACGATATGATCTTATATCTGGAAAACCCTAAGAAATCAATGACACAGCTATTAGAGCTAATAAACAAATTTAGCAAAGTAGTGGGATACAAAATTAATGCACATAATTCGGTAATGTTTCTATATGCTAGAAATCAATGTGTTACAGCACATTAACAAATCAAAGAGAAAAGTCAAATGATCTTCTCCATAGATGCTAAAAATCATTTAAATAAATTCATCATCCTTTTTCATAAAAACACTTCAAAAGGCAAAAATTGAGGGAAACCCTCAATATGATAAAGGGCATGTATGAAAACCTACAGCCAGCATAGTACTCAATGGTGAGAGACTTAAAGCCTTCCCTAAGATCAAGATTGAGACAAGAATGCCCACTCTCACCACTGTTATTCAACATTGTGCTAGAATTTCTAGCCAGAGCAATTAGGCAACAAAAAGAAATAAAATGCATCCAAATTGGAAAGGAAAAGGTAAAACATTCATTATTTGCAGATGATATGATCCTATATTTGGAAAATCCTGAGCAATGGATGACAAAGTTTCTTGAGCTAATAAGCATATTCACAAAGTGGCTTGTCATCTTTCCCTGTGAAGCCATCTGGTCCTGGGATACAATATTAATATGCAAAAAATCAATAATGTTCCTATACACTAGTAATGACCAAACTGAAGGGGCAATCAGGAAAAAAATCAAATTCACAATAGCAACTAAAAGAATCAAGTATGTAGGAATAAATTCAACCAGTGAATACAGAGAAAATTACAAAATTTTCTAAAAGAATTTAAAGAGGACCTACATAAGTGGAAACATACTCCCCGTTCATGGATAGGAAGGCTAAACATCATTAAGATGACAATTCTACCCAAACTGATCAACAGACTCAATGCAATATGAATCAAAATTCCAACATCCTACTTTGCAGACTTTGAAATGCTAGTTATAAAATTTATTTGGAATGAAAAGGGGCCTGAAATTGTCAAAAATATTCTAAAAACAAGAATGAAGTTGGAGGACTTACATGTCCTGACTTAAGTTCAAAACAGCACAAAGATAGTCATATTGATCAAGGGAATATAATCAAGGTTCATAAACAGACCCCCAAATTTATGAACAACTGATTTTTGGCAAGGACCCCAAATCCACTGAACTGGGACAGAATAGCCTCTTCAACAAATGGGGCTAGGAGAGTGGGATATCAACATTGAAAGAATGAAATAGCACCCATCCCTCACACTCTATGCAAAAATTAACTCAAAGTGGATCAAAGACCTCAATGTAAGAGCCAGTATCATAAAACTCCTAGAAGATAATATAGGAAAACATCTTCAAGACCTAGTAATAGGAGGTAGCTCCTTACACCTTACACCCAAAGTGCAAGCAACAAAAGAAAAAATAAATGAGAATGCCTGAAAATCAAAAGCCCCTGTGCCTAAGAGGACTTTGTCAAAAAAGGTGAAAATACAGCCAACTCAGTGGGAGAGAATATTTGGAAGCCTGACTATCCAGCATATATAGATATCCTACAACTCAATGACAACAGTACAAATAGCCCAATTATAAAATGAGCAAATGACATGAGGGCACATTTTTCCAAAGATGAAATACAAACAGCTAAACCACAAATGAAAAACTGTCCATCTACAGTAATTTTTAGGGAAATGCAAATCAAAACAACGAGATATGTCACACCAGTAAAAATGGCTGCCATTAAACAAACAGGAAACCACAAATGCTGGAGAAGATGTGGAGAAATTAGAACACTTATCCACTGGTGGTGGGAATGTATAATGGTATAGCCACTGTGGAAGACAGATTGGCAGCTCCTCAGAAAACTAAATATCAAGTTGCCCTATGACCCAGGAATTCCACTACATGGTATATACCAAGAAGATTTGAAAGCAGTGACATGAACAGACATTTGCACACTGATGTTCACAGTGGCATTATTCACAGTCCAAGTGTCCTTCAACAGTGAGTAGATAAACAAAATGTGGTGTATACATACAATGGAAAATTATGTAGCAGTAACAAGGAATGAGGTCCTGAAATATGTGGCAACATGGATGAACCTTGAAGATACAGTGCTGAGTGAATTAAGTCAGACACTAAAGGAGAGATATTGTATATCACTAATATGAATCCCTAGATTATACAAAATCACAGTCTTAAAATGTGGACTATAGGGGACCTACAGATAGAAGCCAGAGATAGGTGAATGATTACCTAATATATACAGACTTGTTAATGAGGTTGAGCATCAAGTTATGGAAATGGACAAAGGTGATGATAGTTTGTTAATGAAATTATAAGTTTTAGTGTTTTATTGAAGCCATCAATATGAGTAATGAGGAGTAGCATTTCATCATCAGAATTTGTCATATTTTTTATCCTTTGTTTGCCTAAGATTTCTTATCTATCTTTAACAATAATTATGACTACCTCCTATGTAATATTTTGTGAGAAATAATGAGCTAGGACATTCATAGCCACAGAATTTTGTCCAATGTACATTAAGGTTTCAGGTAAGATTTATTATGACCTGATAACCTCCCATGCTTTCAAAATATAGGTTAACTCCCCTTTGGGAAACTTTTATCAAGTTAGGAAGAACTGAACTAGCAATTCAATAAAGTACCTTCAATAACCTAGAATACACAAGAGATTAATCACAATTTTCTTAATAAATCCTTGTCATGGCCCAAGAGAGCTTTTTTTTTTTTTTTTTTTTGCTATGTCACTCTTTATTTCTGGCAAATGTTAGTGCCACATAGGGAGAGGGGGCACAAACATATTATGTTGTCCCTGGGTAGCATTCACCCTCACTTCACCACTGCTGGTTCTCACTCACTTGAGTATAATGTTGAGGAGGGAGAATTCCAGACATGGTGGGCAAAGCAGGGGCCCCGCCAAAGTGGCAGAGGGGGACAAGAGGGTAATCACATTTATTGAACACCTATGGTAGGCCAGACACTGTGGTAGGCCCTTTCCATTCAGCATCTCATTTAATCTTCAGAACAGCATAGACAGGGGGGCAAATACTATCTCCCTAACAGCTGTAGATCCTGCAGTGTTGGTCTATCCAAGGTCACCAACTGGGAAGTGTTAGAGCTGGGGTTCAAACCCAGTTCTGCCTGGCATCCAAATCCATGCTCTTGCCATGTCACCCACTGTCTCTGAAGACACAAAAGACCTTGACTGGGTAGGTAGAGAGTGCTCCTCAACCCTTGATTCTGTTCCCATTTTGGTACAGACCAGCTTCCACCCTCTCAAAGGTCCCTGGGAACTGTGTCTCTCCTCCTAGATTCAAAATCTAGGCCTCACTCCACTTCAGACCAAGTCCTTGCTGCTTCATTCCTGCAGGGTCAGAAGATCTCAGAGTCCACATCCACAGGAAAAGTGGATTCGTGGCTGCTGGATGTAAAATTTGGTATTGACAAGTGATCTTCAGGCCTGTTTTGCTCAGGCCATGGGTTGCCACATGGCTACTGGAAGTAAAATTTGGTATTGACAAGTATGAGTTTTCCAGTCATAAGTTCTGACTTTCCCATTTACTATCTGTGTGCCCTTAGGTCAGTTACTTGACCTCTTTTAGCCTCAGTTTCCTCATCTGTAAAATGGAGAGGCCCAAACCTCCCTTTGAGGATTGTTGTGAGGCTTAAATGAGAAAGTGCATGAAATGCACTTTGCTTAGAGCCTGAGCACATGGTAAGCTTCTTTTCTTTCTTCTTTTTTCCCCATTGCTTGTATAGGGTTGTGATGGAAGGAAGGTCCCAATAACAGGAAAATTAGTCAGTTTTCTGGAGTTAATCTGACTCTTCAGTTGCTGAAGGGACCATGTCTAGGATTAAAATCATGACTTGACTGTTCCCGCTTGTGAAAGTAGGTGGACGTCTTCCTCAGGATCTAAGACCAGAGCAGAGTTAAATCCTAGATCTGGGTTACTATGGCCTCTCCATGCCTATTTTTAAAACAGTGACCTTTCTTTCCTTTTCTAATTCTTTCCAAGAACAGTTAAGACTGACTTGGAAATAATTAGGAAAACATTCCAAAGTTGACAGATTGCCAATATTGGAAATTATGAAACAACTTTATGTCCATTATTATAATAAAAACTTGCGCCAACAGCACATTATGTTTTGTACACTTGTAAATTGTTGGTAGCAGTTCACGTCTGTCTTTTTTTCCTTCGTGTGTCTGTCAGAGACTATGAATAATTCACTCACTCTGTAGAATTCTCTACAAAATTCATACTCTTTCCCCATGCAGGGTCTGAGACTTGGATCTTTGTCCTGGCTCCATGACCTTGCTCACATCCTCTGAACTCTCCAAATCTTGGATTCCTCACCCAAGGCATCCCAGTGGTCTGTCTGCGGTGTTAGGACGGTGGTCCTGGGCCCTTGGGATGCAGCGCTAACGTTGAAGCGAGAATCTGGTGTTCGGTGGATGTGTTAAAATCCCGGCTCGGCCACTTCCCAGGTCTGTGACCCTGGGCAGGTTCCTCAACCTTTCTGAGAGCCAGTTTTCCCGCTGCATATTGGGAGTAATTATACACCATCTGGGTGCTCGATGAGAGGAAGGAGACGAGTCTGGGTCTCAAGGAGGCTTCATGAAAGTCAGTCCTCCCCAAGAGAGCTTTTGTAGCCAAAGGACTAAAGAAAGCACCAGACACATTATGAGACATAAGCTTTCTTATAGGGCTTACCTACAGCGTGGGGAAGTCAAGTCACATTGCCCTGAAATCAGGAGTTCTCTGAATGGATTCAGGAGCTCCTCTGAATGGCGGTGTGTTTTGAGAACAATGTGGAAATAGTCTGTACTTTGGGGGGCTGGAGAAGCTGGTAATAAAGGCTCAACATTCATAAGGCAGAGAGTGGGGTCATGCAGCATAGGGAGTTGTTGATTGTAATCAACAGGTAGGAGGGGAGGATAATAGAGATAACAGTATCTCAGGGAGTCTCAGGGAGGAGGTAGTTTTGGGTATAGATTACAGTTAGCAACTGATATTACAAGGAAAATAGGTCAAACCCTAGCTGTCCTAGGTCAAGCAAACTACAGTGTGCAGTTTTCAAGATACTTGGGGGCCAGGGGCTCCCACAGTCCACCCCCATGAAGTGATTTGCATTGACTATAGGGCAGATATTGCACCCATAATTCACAACAATACAGTGAACAGCAGAGTACAAGTAAACCAGTATGTATGGAAAGTAATCCTATTAACAAGTATACCATGGCCAAGTTAAAGAATTAAACCATTTGGACAAAGTATATCAGAAAAATATTCAATATTTTTTATATGATCTGGCATGTGATCAAGAGCCTATGTTACATTTTGTGAGTTATCAGGTACATATATGCATCACTGAATATTAATTAAAGCAGAGGTACACCTGGGGCTAAAATATCTAATGGATAAAACTACCAGGCAGTCTGCTTTATTCTGTACCTAGTTTTGTTTTGTTTTGTTTTACCATTCCTAACTTTGTCTACAGAAATAAATTTTCCTTCTGCAAAGTTTCTGCAACTTTCTATAACCATCCAGTTTTTCAGAACAAAACTACTTTCCTTTTCCTTTTCATACAAAACATTCTTTATACCCCTTATGCTTAAGTTACCAAAATAATTTTGGAAACTGTTTTCAAGCAGACATTGTGCAACATACAATTACCACTAAAATGAAAACTTGTTAGAGTAATGCTAAGTACAAAACTTTAGTTAATTCATTATTGAAACAGTAATATACAATTTTTTTTAACAAGAATTAATAGCACATTTAGGAAAAATATATAAGCTGAGTTTTCATTAGTGGATAGAAGAGTTCAAGGTGAGGTTTTTTTTTAAAGCCCTACTTTCTCCCCCTGTGGAGACCCCATCAGGGTCAGATCTACAGTTAGTTTGGGGTTGCAGTTATGCATACAGTTCCCTTGGGGATGGGGGCCCCAGATGGGGAATGCAAATAACCTTTGGCATAATAACCCATGGACTTAGGATTCTCAACCAGATTGGCTGCATGGCCAGAACAAGAGCCAATTGACCTTATTTTCCCCAGTTTCTAGTGTTTGTGGCACAGGCAAGTTCAGATTATTATTGCTGCCTCACTGCAGCTTGAGGGCAGCTGTCCCCCTTATTTGAATTTGTAAGGCCTGCATGGGCCCTGCAGTTGCCATTTTCACAGGACTGGGAGCCACTGTTTTCAGTCTGGAGTTAATGCTGGTACTGTCATAGGGTCCATCGTTGTAAGGAGTTTCTATCATCCTTTAAGTGTTTCTTTAAAAGATCATTCATTCTTTCAATTAACCCAGTTGCTTTGGGATTATAGGGCAAGTGAAATGTCCAAAGGACATTATGTTCTGTAGCCCAGGCCTGGGTTAATAGTCCAATGAAGGGAGACCCCTATCATGTTCATGTGTGTGGGGACCCCAGAAAACACACTTAATTTTTTAAGCTACAAATGATAGCTCACCCATTGGTCTTGACCCCTGGGAAGGACAGCAACATTCCCATAGCTGCATCTAGAGTGATGAAGGTATATTTTGCCCCTTTGGACAGAGGTAGGGGACAATGTAGTCTACTTGCCAACAGGTGAAAGGAATCTGGTCCCCACTGATGGGTCCAAGTCCATGAGGAAGCATTCTGGGCCATAGCAGTGATCAGGAAGGGCTAGTATGCTTTACTCTTCTTAACTCTTTTTGGGTGATAGGCAGCTGAAACTGCTGCACCAGCTTCCACAGGGCCTGGTACCTTTGGTGTTCAGTTTTCTGACACAGCCATTCAGTCACCTCATGCATCATTGCTGGTAGGTTGTGGAATTTTGCTAGGGAATATGCTTCTGCATAACCTGGCAATGAGTTAACATTATGGGCAGAAACATGGAAAGCAGTTACCTTACATTTCTGGCAGGCTATCCAGATATCTTCCCACAGTTCCTTCCCCCAAAAGGGGCTGTCAACCACCATCCATTGCTCCTGCTTTCATGTGGCCATCCATACAGTTAGGCCTCAATATATGGCCCAATACTCTGGGCAGACAGTCAAGGTGTCCCCTGGTTCATGGACAATTACCATCTGTACAATCTGCAGCTCAGCCCACTAGCTGCTTTGCAAAGTTCTAGTCTCCCACCAGATGATGTCAGTACTTGGCTTGACAGACATGGCTGTCCAGGTAGCATGTTGCCCAAGTACCAATTTATCAGTATACCATGGAAAGTCAGGTATACTGCCTTGTCCATCAATGATGGGCATGGGAGAAGCCATCTCAGGAGGATCAACAAGGAGGCAGGGCATGCTGCTCTTCCACCTGGGAGACTGGTTCTAAAATTTCATGCATCTCTGCACTCTCAGGGCTATTGCTCAAATTCAGCATTGTAGGACATAGGCTTTCCATTTTTTCAGCATGCTTAGCTGAGCATTCCCTGAATGAGGCTTATTCATAGTCTCCTGTGTCCACCCCTGTATGAGTGTGGCCATTGGGCACATTTGAGTTAAAACTTTCACTTGTAGCACAACATTATAAGCTGCACACCACTGCTTGTCCAACAGGCTATATCTGAATCTCTGTTCCCTTCCAAAGTTAGGACCAGAATCTAATAGTTACACATTTAGCCTGTTACCTATGCCACAAACCCCACCCCTAGCCAATACTGGCACTGGCCACATCCAATTCACAGGACATATTGGGGCTCACCCCCCTTAAAGCCTGTGCTTGTGCTTTTATGAACACAGCCTGCTGTGGAAAACCCCATTCCCATGCTTTTCCTTTTCTAATTAGGGTGTACAAATGTTTTAAATTTTTAGAGTATAGACAGTTTCCAATAAACTAATAAACCAAGAAAAGCTATTAATTGTATAGGAGTTAGCAGTATAGGATAACTTTGTATTTTAACAACAGCTAAATGAATAGCTTTAGTTTTACCCAACCAGACAACACCCAAGTACTTGATAGAATGTCCAGGCTCTTGTAATTTGTTTTGATTGATTGCCCATCCTTGAATTTCAAGATGAGTCACCACTGTGCTACTGGCGATTTCTAGTTCTGGAAAAGAATTGCTAATTAGCATGATATCATCATAAGATTGAAACATAGGGGATGTCCTTTTCTTTAAATCTTGTGCTACCAGCCCATGGCAGATGGTGGGACTGTGGAGGTGTCCTTGTGGAAGCACAGCAAGTGTCCATTGTTGGTTTTCCCAAGTGAAGTTGGATGCAGTCTGGCTGGAGGGACCTAAAATACTAAAATAAGCTTTGACAAGGTTAAACACAAAGTGAAATTGGCTTAATTGAATACACATACCCTACAACAAGATAGCTATATTTGACACAGCTGCAAAAAAAGAAGTTATCAAATTAAGTTCAAGATAATTAATAGTCATTTGCCAGGTACCATTAGTTTTTTCCATTAGCCAGACAGGGCTATTAAATGACCCTGGTAATTTATACTGATATACTACAACAGTACATCTGGGGGAAGACAACTTTTGTTGGACCAGAGGACAAAACTTTCTTTGGTTTTAATTTCCCAGTCAGACAGGGGCTCATCTTTTGATGATGAATCAACAGGGTCCCACACTTTAGGGTTCCAGTCAGGGGAAGCTAAGGTAATGCCTAACTTGCCCTTTGGGCAGCTTATGCCTTCTTACTCTAGTGTACTGGCATGCCAGTATTTCTAAACTTTTATCCATAGTGTCTTTCAATTCAGCTTGGGCTAATTGCCTATCCCTTTCTAACTTCAATTCCTCTTCTAACCAGCAGACTGCTGTATCAGCCATTAAGGTTTTTCTGTAGCTGCAAACACAGCTTCCAAGAATGGCCAGGCTACTGCTGCAGCAGCCTGGTGACTTTCCTTTTCCTCATGAAATCCTAGTAGTCCTGTAGCCTGTAGAAGGAGGGCTATTAGTCCAGCCAAGGAGTCATACACATCCCCATTCCTTCTTAGCAGACCCCATTCCTCTAGAAGGGTAGCCACCCCTCCCCACCTAAGTGTCACAGGCCACCCCAGTATCCCACCCAGAGACTTCTCCTTTCCCTTCCCCAAGCTCATGTCATCAGTGGCTGGGATTTCTTTAGTCTGCAGGCTGGCGTGTCAATTGTCATGGCCCAAGAGAGCTTTTGTAGCCAAACAGTAAAGAAAACTGGACATGTTCTGAGATGTGAGATTTTATTATAGAGCTTACCTACAGGGTGGGGAAGTCAAGCCACATTGCCCTGAAATCAGGAGGTTCTCTGAATGGATTCAGGAACTGCTCTGAATGGTGGCCAGTTCAAAGCACAATGTGGAAATAGTCTGTGCTTTGAGGGGCTGAATAAGCTGGTTATAAGGGCTCAACATTCCAATGGGCATGACAGCATAAGGCAGGGAATGGGGTCATGCAGCATAGGGAGGAGTTGATTGTAATCAAAAGGGAAGAGGGGAGGATAATAGAGATAACAGTATCTCAGCAAGTCTCAGGAAGGTGGTAGTTTTGGGTATAGATTAAAGTTAGCAAATGATATTACAAGGAGAGTAGGTCAAACCTCAGTTGTCCTAGGTCAAGGAAACTGCTGTGTGCAGTTTTCAAGACACTTGGGGGCCAGGTGTTCCAACAAGTAGCATTGAGCAGTTTAGAAAAAGAGACACTTTTTCACAGAAGGAATCCTGTCCCTATCCTTGCTCTGCCATCTCCAAGCTCTGTGACCCTGGCAAGCCATGTGACCTCTCTGGGCTTCTATTTAAGGTCCCAAAAGCAAAGCTCCTAACACTCTCAGCATTGTGAGAGCAAGGCTGGAAAAGTCAACAACCAGCCCTGCCCCATGGCTGATGCCAAAAAGGCTGACCCTGTTTCTTTCTGGGAACCTCTGGCCAATGAGAGGGAATGGACCCTTCACCAGGCCCATCTCCTCTCCCATCCAAAGAGCTGAGAATATCAAGCATACAAACACTGACATCCTGATCCCTACCAAGTCTGAATGTACCTTGACAACATCATACTGAGTGAAAGAAGACAGGCAAGAAAAATCACATATTGGGTGATTACATATATGTGTAAGGTCCAGAATAGGCAAATTCATTGATACAGAAAGCAGATGATGGTAGCCAGGGGCTAGGGGTTGGGTGATGGGGAGAGCATGCTAAAAGTTATGGGGTTTCCTATTGGAGAGATGAAAATGTTCTGGAAGTAGACTGCAGTAATGTTAGAATGGCATGGTTAAGGTATCAAATATCATGAATGGTAAATTTTATGTCTTGTGTATTTCACAATTTATAAAAGGATTGAGGGTTACTCCTCTGGGGCAGTTTGTAGAAAGCCAGGAACTGTATGGACTGTAAACCACAGAGTAATTTGAGATTGGACAAATGCCATAAAACACCCATGAATGTGTGGAACAGCTGAGATCAGCTAAATCTGTAAGTTCTCAGCCAGGGAGCCCATGCCCCTCCATGCCAGGCACAATCCCAAGGGAGGAGGGGCCATCCATGCTGGGAACCAGGAGGGAGAATGAAAGCTGCAACCATAGATAAACTGAGATCAGACACTAGAAAATCCGGGAGCAGTCAGCCTATTGGAGAGGAGATAGGGCTGGCAAAACAGCAAAAAAATAGAAAACAAAATAAAAAAGGAAATTTTTGGAGTCAGGTGAACATAATATGGAGAAGAGCAGGGTTCAAACAGAATCAGACACATATGCAAATCCAGGGAGGGAGAGCCCTTGTCTGAAAAGCCAGCTTCTCTTCTTTCTTGATTTCTCCTTAATTGCCCTCAACCCCTGGTCTTTTAGCATTTCAATAGTCCATTATAACTGCAAGGACTGTAAATAGTCCATACAGAGACCTTCCTTTAGTTTTTTAATTTTTTTTCTCATTTTCTAAATAATTACTCTATGAAACCCACTATAGAAATCCTCAGAGACTTGCAATTTGGGCCCAGGCAAGAGCAGAGCTAAGATAGCTCTGAGAGACAAAGCAATAAGTCTGGTGGCAGAGAAATTTCACTAAACATCTTAACTTCCTAGCACTTTTGGGAGCTCAAATTCCAGGGTTTGGAATTAATTAACTAGCTTCAGTCAGCCATGTTCCATATTGGGTTAGGGTCACCTGGAGAACTAAAGGCTCCCCACCTCCTTACAATGGTGGGAGAACTGCAGGCTGGCAAGCACCACCTCCTGGACATCATAGGAGATGCACAGGGTGTAAAGGCCTCACAGGAGGGTCTCATCTTCAAGGAAACTCCATACCCTCCTCTTGAGACCTTGACCCCTCTGGACTAGGAAAACCTGACTGGGGCTGACAATATGTGAGGCGAACACCACACAAAAGTCTTCATAGATGCAGGGCAAGAAACAGAAAAACAAGAAGTGAAAAACTCTGATCAACTAAACAGAATCTAAGTTAAACATCTAGAATAAGCCAAACTAAACACCAAGGATTAGAGAACAAGGCAAATAACAAGAAAATCCTAGCTAAAACAGTGAAAACAAGCTCCAGAATAAACTAACCAAGAAAGTCAGATGCCTAGACAGCTTAAGATAATGAGCCATACTAGGAAACATGAAAATATGTATCAGCCAAAGGAAAAAACTGATAATTCATCTGAGATACAGGAGTTGAAGCAATTATTGCTAAATCAATTCAATGAGCTGAATGAAGAATTAATTGGAGATGTTCAAACAAATCTAAATCAATTCAAAAATCAAGTCAATGAGCTGAGGGAAGAAATAGAAAAAGAGATGAAGGATATAAGGACACTGGATGACCATAAGGAAGAATTCATAAACTTGAAAAAACAAATGACAGAACTTATGGGAATGAAGGGCATAGGGGAGGAGATGAAAACGACAATGGAGGGATACAACAGTAAATTTAAACAGCAGAAGAAAGGATCAGTTAATTGGAACACCAGGTACCTGAATTCACACACATGAAAGAACAGATGGTGAAAAGAATGGAAAAATATGAGCAGGGACTTAGGGAGCTGAGTGACAGCATGAAACATGCAAACATACATGTTATGGGTGTCCCAGATGGAGAAGAGAGGGGTAAAGGAGCAGAAAGAATAATAGAAGAAATAATCACTGAAAATTTCCCAACTCTTATGAAATACAGAAAATTAGAGATTCAAGAAGTACAGTGCACCCCAAACAGAATAGACCCCAATAGATGTACTCTGAGACACTTACTGATTAGATTGTCCAATGTCAAAAACAAAGAGAAAATTATGAAAGTGGCAAGAGAAAAGCAATCTGTCACATAAAAGGGAAGCTCAATAAGGCTATGCACCGATTTCTCCACAGAAACCATGGAGGTGAGAAGACAGTGGTGTGATATATTTAACATACTGAAATAAAAGAACTGCCAACTAAGAATTCTGTATACAGCAAAACTGTCTTTCAAAAAAGAGGGAGAGATTAAAATATTTTCAGACAAACAGACACTGAGAGAGTTCATGAGTACGAGACAGGTGCTACAGGAAATTAAAAAAGGAGTGCTACAGGGGGAGAACCTAAGATGATGGCTAGGTGAGACAGGGCAAAAAAACACCTCCATGAAAAATACTAGATAAAAACCAGGAAATGACCCAGAACACCAGTTTCAGCAATGCACCAGCTGGACAATGTCTGCTAAAACCACAGGACCATGCACTTGGTGAAACTGGGAGTCTGATTTCTGAAACAAGTGAGTGAGCTGGCTGAAAGTTCCACAGCCATGCTGCAGTGTGGGGAAACCAAGGGATGGTGTTTGGAGATGGACTAGTTCTTGAAAAGAAACACAGGAGAAGCTGCAGCTATGATGGTGAGAACCCTGCTGTGAAGCATGGGAGGAGCAGGCTGTGCCAACCTCTCAGTGTCTGGCATGGAGGATAGACAATTGCTGATCCCCTCAGGGCCAGGGGGGCATAGGGGAGAGCCAAAAGGAGAAAAAACCCACATTGATTGCAGCCAGCTCCCCAGTGGGCTGGAGACAATCCTGCCCAGGGCTGGTCCCACAGCCCAGAGCCATGCCAGGAAACCCAGTGTGAAAGGGAGTGTGTCCCATGGCACCACACACATGCCACAATCTTGGCCATGGACAGTGGCCTTAGATGCATACACAGCTAGTTGTCCCAGAGCTGGGAAGGTGGAGCTGTGTGAAAAGAAGGGGGCTGAGATGCCCCATTCAGCCATCTTTGCATCAGGCTAGGAGCACCCCTGCATGGCCTGGCCATCCAGGGCTTCCCTTGAGGGATGGTGCACACTTGTGACATAGCACAGCCTTCCATCAGCAGAGGTCCTGGAAGATCACAGCTGAGAAGTTGGGCCCACTCGGAAAACCCAGGCATGCTACATCAATGACAGGGACTTGTGGGTCAGTGGCAGAGAAACTCTGGGGCAAAACTGAAATGAAGTCTTCAACTCTTGCAACAGCCTTGAATTTCTGGGAACATCTGGGAGGTTTGATTATTAAAGCTGCCATGCCTCCCTAACCACCCAGACACATGCCCCACAAGTTGTATTTTTTACAACTTGAAAGCACCCTATCAAACAAAGCAAATGCCAAGAGGCCAAAAACAACAGAAAATCTTAAACCATATGATAAAACCAGATGATATGGAGAACCCAATCATAAACACCCAAATCAAAATATCAGAAGAGACACAGTACTTGAAAAAATTAATCAAAGACTACAATCAAAGAACAAGAGCATGGCACAGGATATAAAGGGCATGAAGAAGACCCTAGAAGAGCATAAAGAAGAAATTGCAAGAGTAAATAAAAAAAATAGAAGATCTTATGGAAATAAAAGAAATTGTTGTCCAAATGAAAAAGACTCTGGATACTCATAATACAAGATTAGAGGAAGTTGAATAATGACTCAGTGTCCTAGAGGACCACAAAACAGAAAATGAAAGAACAAAAGAAAGAATGGAGAAAAAAATTGAAAAAATCAAAATGGATATCAGTGATATGATAGATAAAATAAAACATCCAAACTTAAGACTCATTGGTGTCCCAGAAGAGGAAGAGAAGGGTAAAGGTCTAGAAAGAGTATTCAAAGAAATTATTGGGGAAAAATTCCCAAGCCTTCTGCACAATATAAATACACAAAGCATAAATGCCCAGTGAACTCCTAATACAATAAATCCAAATAAACCCACTCCAAGACATATTCTGATCAGACTGTCAAATACTGAAGAGAAGGAGCAAGTTCTGAAAGCAGTGAGAGAAAAGTAATTCACCACATACAAAGGAAACAACATAAGACTAAGTAGTGACTACTCAGCGGCCACCATGGAGGCAAGAAGGCAGTGGCATGACATTTAAAATTATGAGAGAGAAAAATTTTCAACCAAGAATACTTTATCTGGCAAAACTTTCCTTCAAATTTGAGGGAGAGCTTAAATTTTTCACAGACAAACAAATGCTGAGAGATTTTGCCAATAAAAGACCTGCTGTACTTCAGATACTAAAGGGAGCCCTACTGACAGAGAAACAAATAAAGGAGAGAGATATACAGATAATTTTAACAGACATATATAGAACCTTACATCCCAAATCACCAGGACCCACATTTTTCTCTAGAGATCGTGGATATTTCTCCAGAATAGACTATATGCTGGGACATAAAACAAGCCTCAGTAAATTAAAAAATAAAAACAAAAACAAAAACAAAACAATTGAATATATTCCAAGCACATTCTCTGACCACAATGGAATACAAATAGAAGTAAATAAGCTTTGATTTGTAACTCCACTATTTACATCCTACAGGATATAAAATACACAAACTCTAATGACAAATCAGTGGTTTTGGACTCAATGTAAAATATGTAATTTTTGACAAGAACTATATAAAGGTGGGGGAATGGAGGAGTATAGGAACATAGTTTATGTGTACTATTGAAGTTAAGTTGGTATCAAAGAAAAACAAGATTGTTATGGATTTAAGAGGTTAAATTTAAGCCACACAGTAAACACAAAGAAATTATCAGAGAATATGATCATAGAGATGAAAAGTAGAGTATGGTTCATGAGAAGTGGGGAAAGGGGCAATGGAGAGTTAAGAAATGAGTGTAGGGTTGCTGTTTGAGGTGAAGGGAAATTTCTAGTAATGGAAGGTGGGAAGGTGATAGCATTACAACATTCTAAATGTGATTAATCCCACTAATGGAAAGCTACGGAGGGGGTGGAATGTGAAGATATAGGCTATATATATGTTTCCACAATTAAAAAGAAAAGACAGTCTAAATAGATGACAATTGAATGCCAAGGATGATCCTGGATGGGATCTGAGTATGGAGGACAGGAGGCTCAAAGGGATACAGTTGAAACATAAGGAAAAAAAAGAGGAAATATAGAATGTAAGCTTTGTATCAATGTTGAATTTCTTGAACTTCTTAGCTGTGCTTAATAGGATTGCATAAAAGAATGTTCTTGTTCATGGGAATTGTATACATGAATTATCGTGTTTTTTCAAGGATGTGTGCAGCTTGCTCTCATATGTTCAGAAGACAGAACAATAGATGATGCATGATAGGGAAGGAGGGAGGGAAAGAAATAAATGGTGGTGTGACAGGATGTTAAATTTGGTGGATTGGGGTATTGGGGGAAGGGGGACAGGGTATGCTGGAATTCTGTGTAAGGGGTTTGTATCATTTTTGCAACTGTTCCTATAGCTTTGAATTTCTTTCAAAATAAAATTAAAAAAATAAAAGGAGTGCTACATGCTGATAAGAAAAGCAGGAGAAAGAGGTTTGGAGGAAGAGTGTAGAAATGAAGATTATCAGGTAAAAACAGAGAGAGGTAAAAATAAGACATGACATATAAAATACAAAAGACAAAATGATAGAAGAAAGTACTGCCCTTACAGTAATAACATAAAATGCTAATGGATTAAACTCCTCAATAAAAAGACACAGACTAGCAGAATGGAGTAAAAAATAAGACCTATCTATGCTGTCTACAAGAAACCCACCTTAGACACAAGGACAAAAACCAGCTGAAAGTGAAATGTTGACAAAAGATATTTCATCCAAACAGCAACCTGAAAAAGCAGGAGTAGCTATATTAATATCAGACAATGTAGACTTCAAAAGTAAAACAATCAAAAGGATCGATTCATCAAGAAAACATAGCAATCATAAACATTTATGCACCAAGTCAGGGTGCCTCCAAAATCATGGGGCAGACACTAGGAACACTGAAAGGAGAAGTAGATAATGCAACAATAATAATTGGAGACTTCAATACACAGCTTCCATCCATGGATAGAACACCTAGACAGAGGACCAACAAGGAAACAGAGATATTGAACTTTGTGATAAATGAACTAGACTTGACAGACATTTATAGAACACTAAAGCCCATAACAGAAGGATACACATTCTACTCAAGTGCTCATGAATGTTTTCTAGGATAGACTGCATGCTGGGTCACAAAGAAAGCCTCAACAAATCTAAAATACTGATATTATAAAAAACAAGATCATAATACAATGAAGTTTGAAAAAAATAACAGGCAGAAGACTGAAAAATTCACAAATATATGGAGACTAAACAACACATTCTTAAAAAACAAGTGGGTAAAGGAAAAATTACAAGAGAAATTAGTAAATACGTCAAGGCAACTGACAATGAAAACACACATATCAAAACTTATGGGATGCAGCAAAGGCAGTACTGAAGGGGAAATTTATTGCCTTAAATGTCTATATTAAAAGAGAAGAGAGAGAAAAAATTGAGGAATTAACTGTCCACCTGGAAGAACTAGAGAAAGAACAGCAAGCTAACCCAAAGCAAACAGAAGGAAAGAAATAACAAAGATCAGAGCAGAAATAAATGAAACTGACATCAGGAAAACAATAGAGAGAATCAACAAAACCAGAAGCTGGTTCTTCTTGAAAATCAACAAAATTGATGGACCCCTAGCTAGGCTAACAAGAACAACAACAACAAAAAAAAAAAAAAAAAAAGGAAGTGGATGCAAATAAATGCAATCAGAAATGGAAAAGGAAACATAACCACTGACCCTGCAGAAATAAGGAGATGAGAAGATACTATAAACAACTATATGCTAATAAAATGGACATCTTACCTGAAGTGGACAACTTCCTAGAAAAACATAAACAACCAACATTGACCTGAGAAGAAATAGAGGACCTCCACAAACCAATCACAAACAAAGAGATTGAGTCAGTCATCAAAATCTCCCAAAAAAGAAAAGCCCAGGACCAGATGTCTTCACACATGAATTTACCAAGCATACAAGAAAGAATTAATTCCAATACTGCTCAAACTCTCCAAAAAAATTGAAGAGGATGGAAAACACCCAACAGATTCTATGAAGCCAACATCATCCTAATACCAAAATCAAAGTTACTACAAAAAAAATAAATAAATAAAATTGTAGACCAATCTCTTTAATGAAGACAGATGCAAAAATCCTCAACAAAATATTCACAAATTCAATCCAGAAGGACAATAAAAGAATTATCCACCACAACCAAGTGGGGTTATTTCCAAGCATGCAATTCTTGTTCAACATAAGAAAATCAGTGAATATAATACACCACACCAATAAATCAAATCAAAAGAAACATGATCATTTCAATCAATGTGGAAAAGGCATGTGACAAAATTCAAAATCCTTTCTTGATGAAAACACTTCAAAGGATAGGAATAGAAGGGAATTTTCTCAAGATGATAAAGGCAGTATATGAAAAACCCACAACTAACATCATACTCAATGGGGAGAGACAGAAAGCTTTCCCTCTAAGATTTGGAACAAGACAGGGATGCCCACTGTCACCATTGTTATTCAACATTGTGCTGGAAGTTCTAGCTATAGCAATCAGACAAGAAAAAGAAATGAAAGACATCCAAATTGGAGAGGAAGAAGTAAATCTTTCACTGTTTGCAGATGACATGATTCCATACACTAAAAATCCAGAAAAATCTATAGCAAAGCTATTAGAGCTAATCAATGAATACAGTAAAGTGGCAGGCTACAAAATCAACATGGAAAAATCTGTAGTGTTCTTATGCACAAGTAATGTGCAACAAGAGGAAGAAATTTTTATAAAATCCATTGACAATAGCAACCAAAAGAATCAAGTATTAAGGAATAAACTTAACCAAGGACACAAGACACCTATAAAAAGAAAATTACAAGAAACTGCTAAAAGAAATTAAGGAGGACCTAAAAAATGGAAGGACATACTGTGTTCATGGGTTGGAAGACTAAATATAATTAAAATGTCAACTCTACCTAAACTGATTTATAGATTCAATGCAATACCAATTAAAATCTCAACAACATATTTGCAGGAATAGAAAAACCAATAAACAAATTTATTTGGCAAGACAAGGTGCCCTGAATAGCCAAAAGTATCTTGAGAAAAGAGAATGAAGTGGGAGGTCTCACACTACCTGACTTTGAAGCATACTACAAAGCTACAGTGCTCAAAACAGCATGGTACTTGCAATAAGGACAGAGATACCAACATATGGAATTGAACTGAATGTTCAGAAATAGACTCTCACATCTACAATTGATCTTTGATAAGGCAGTCAAGCCAAAGCAACTGGGAAAGCGCAGCCTCTTCAATAAATGGTGTTTAGAATTGGATATCCATTTCCAAAAGAATGAAAGAGGACTCCTACCTCACACCTTATACAAAAATTAACTCTAATTGCATCAAAGACCTAAACATAAGCACTAAGACCATAAGACTCTTCAAAGAAAATGTAGGGCATTATCTTAAAGATCTTGTGATATGAGGTGGTTTCCTAGACCTTACACCTAAAGGGCAAGCAACCAAAGAATAAATAGACAAATGGGATCACTTCAAAATAAAACACTTTTGTACATAAAAGAACTTTTAGAAAAGTAAAAGGCAGCCTACACAGTGGGAGACAATATTTGGGAACCACATATCAAACAAGGGTTTAATATTCCAAATATAAAAGCAATCCTACAACTCAACAATGGGAAGACAAACAACCAATTCAAATGTGCAAAAGACATGGACAGACACTTTTCCGAAGAGGAAATGCAAATGGCTCAAAAACATAGAAAAATTCTCAATTTTACTGGCTATTAGGGAAACAAATCAAAACCACAATGAGGTACCATCTTACAACTACCAGAATAGCCATTATCCAAAAAACAGAAAATGACAAGTGCTGGAGAGGATGTGGAGAAAGAGCCACACTTTTTCATTGCTGATGGGAATGTGGAATGGTGCAACACCTCTGGAAAACAGTGTGGAATTTCCTCATGATGCTAAGTATAGATTTGCCATGTGACCCAGCTACTCAATTGTTAGATATATAGTCAAAGGAACTGAAAGCTAAGACACAAATGGACATATTTAAACTGATGTTTTTGCAGCATTATTCACAATTGCCAAGAATGGAAGCAGCCCAAATGTCTATCAGCAGACAAGTGGATAAACAAACTGTGGTATATAAACATGATGGAATATTATGCAGCTGTAAGACAGAACAAAGACAAGGAACATATAATAACATATATGAACCTTGAGGATTATGTTGAGTGAAGTTAGCCAGAAACAAAGGACAAATACTACACGGTTTCCCTAATATGAACTAACATTAGTGAGTAAACTTGAGAGTTAAAAGCTGATAACACAGGCTACCAGGAGATAGAAAGTGGGTAGGGATCAGGCATTTGATGCTGAAGGACTACAGAAATGTTCAGCAGGATTGATGGTATAGATCCAGAAATAAATAGCATAATACTGTGTAATATTAGCACAATATCATAAGTACATGGAAGATGTTTGTGAGTAAGGCTAAAAGAGGTGGGATAGGGGAATGTATGACAGAGGTAAAGATAGATGGATGATGAATCCTGGGACTGTATAACTGGGCAAAAACTGGAGTGGCCAATGACTGTTGCCAAATGTACAGATAAAAAAAATATTCTCACAAGTGAGAGAACACATGAATGTCAACCATGCAGAAGGTTGAAAAAAGGATGGTATTTGGGAAAAAAATATAATCAGCACAAACTGGAGTCTATGGTTAACAGTAACATTCCAATATGCTTCCATTAAATGTAACAAAGGCAATAACATAAAGTTAAATGTGTGTGAGAGAGGGGTATAAGGGAGAGATATGGGATTCTTGGTAGTGGTATTGTTTTTTGTCCTTACTATTATATTGTATTGTATGACACTTTTATTTTTCTTTTTATTATCCTTTTTATTATTCACACACACAAAAACACTTTTTCATAATATGTTCAAGTGCTGACTGTGGTGATAAATGTACAACTATGTGATAATGCTGTGAAGAACTGATTGTACATTTTGGATGACTGTATGTTATGTGAATATTTCTCTACATAAGATTGTAAGAAAAAATACAAATAGGGGTAAAAGTGCTGGAGAAAACATGGAGAGAGGGATGTACCTATTTACTGTTGAGGAGGCAGAATGGTGTAACCTTTCTGGAGGTCACTGTGGTGGCTCCACCAAAAGCTTAGTATGTGGGGCAATAAGGTACTACAACCTCATTATGGGGTATGTATTTGGAAGATCTGAGAGCAGAGACATGAATGGACACTTGCACACTGGTGTTTATGGAGGCAGTACTCATGATTTGCAATGGATAGAGGTCGCCTAAGGGTACACTGACTGAGGAACAGAATGGTGAACTGTGGTGTATGCATACAATAGAATATTGAACAACTATGAGTAGGAGTGAAGCTGTGAGACAGGCACTGAGGTGAATGGATCCCGTAGAGAGCATGTTGAGTGGCATATGCCAGAAACCAAGGGAAACACTATAATGTCTCAACAATATGGGCTAATTACAATGTGTAAACTCAGCTTAGCAAGGAAATGATTATTGTAATGGTCCCTAGATTGCAAGCTCTTACAGCAGTCAAATCTAACCCTGAATTGTAATGGCTGTCTCCAAACTCTGAGATGTTGATCCCGTAATGTATAACCTGATTGGTCTCTGGAACACTAGGTATCTGTGTTTCACCTGAAACTCAGAGCTAGAGTTCAGCAAATATGAATATCAGTATTAATGCATACAGCAACTGTTAAAGAAAAAGCTGAAATGGATTCCAGACTTCAATTAGAGATATGAATAAAGCACATCTGGTTAAGACTAGAGCAAATTGGGCCAAAGGGTAAAGGTTGAAACTGACTCTGTTCACACATCAACTTTCATGTGAGACCAAGGGAAGAGATGTTTATTTGATGTAGGATCTATATCTTCCAAACAATATAAATTCTACAATCAGTTTGTTCAAACACTACAATTACATGGAACTTTGAATAGCAAGTGAGGTATGTTAGGTCTGTATAGATAAGAATGAAATAGCAACACACCCTAAAGTAATTTGGGTGGAGAATAAAATTATATATTTGGGGCCTGCAGAATGCAGAGGTGTTGGACTTCATTACCTGGATTGCTGCTGATATTCTCACAAACATTGGGGACTGATGGCTTGATGTGCTCAGCCCTCTGTCTTGGGGGTGGCCCCTATGAAGCTTGTTGCTGCAAGGAGAGGCTAAATCTGCTTATAATTGTGCCTAAGAGTCTGCCTCTGGGTGCCTCTTTGTTGCTCAGATGTGGCTCTCTCTCTCTAAGCCACCTTGGTGGGTGCTCTTGCTGCCCTCCCCCCTACCTGGGACCTGATTCCCAGGGGTGTAAATCTCCCTTGCAATGCAGGATATGACTCCTGGGGATGAATCCAGACCTGCCATCATGGGATTGAGAACATCTTCTTGACCAAAGAGGGGGGGGATGTGAAATGAAATGAAATAAAGCTTCAGTGGCTGAGAGATTTCAAATGGAGTGGAGAGATTACTCTGGTTGACATTCTTATGCATTATATAGATAGCAATTTTTAGGTTTTAATATATTGGAATAGCTAGAAGCAAATACCTGAAAATTACTAAACTCCTACCCAGTAGCCTTGACTCTTGAAGATGATTGTGTAACAATGTAGCTTACAAGGAGTGACAGTGTGATTGTGAAAACTTTGCAGATTGCAATCCCTTTATCCAGTGTATGGATGGATGAGTAGAAAATTGGGGAAAAGGCTAAATGAAAAATAGGGTGGGATGGTGGGGTCATTTGGGTGTTCTTTTAATTTAATTTTATTTTTTTCTGATTCTAATTATTTATGGTGAAAGGAAAATGTTCAAAAATAGATTGGGGTGGTACAACTCTACAGTCGATTTGTTCAAACACCACAACTGAATGGAACTTTGAATAGGAAGTGAGATATTGTAGGTTAGTATAGGCTGGAGTGAAATAGTGACACATCCCAGAGTAATTTGGGCAGATAATGAAAAATATATTTACAGCCTCACCCTCCCCAGCCCCAAGGATCTGGGGGAAGGTGCAGATGTGTTGAACATCTTCACCTGGACTGGTGTTAATGTTGTCACAAACATTGGGACTGGTGGTTTGATGTGCTGAGCCCTCGATCATGGGACTTGCCCTTATGAAGCTCGTTACCACAAAGGAGAGTCTAAACTTGCATGTAATTGTGCCTAAGAGTCTCCCCCTGAGTACCTCTTTGTTGCTCAGATGTGGCCCTCTCTCTCTCTAACTGAGCCATCTTGACAGGTGAACTCACTGCCTTCCCCTCTATGTGGGACCCGACCCCCTGGGCTGTAAATCTCCCTGGCAATGCAGAATATGACTCCCGGGGATGAATCTGGACCCAGCATCATGGGACTGAGAGTATCTTCTTGACCAAAAGGGGGATGCAAAATGAGATGAAATAGTTTCAGTGGCTGAGAGATTTCAAACGGAGTTGAGAGGTCACACTGGTGGACATTCTTATGCACTATATAGGTAACACCTCTTAGGTTTTAATGTATTGGAATAGCTAGAAGTAAATACCTGAAACTACCAAACTCCAACCCAGCAGTCTGGACTCCTGAAGACAATTATATAATAATGTAGATTACAAGGGGGGACAGTGTGATTGTGAAGACCGTGTGGATCACACCCCCTTTATCTAGTGTATGGATGAGTAGAAAAATGGGGATAAAAACTAAAGGACAAATGGGGTGGGATGGGGGATGATTTGGGTGTTCTTTTTTCACTTTTATTTTTTATTCTTTTTCTGGTTCTTTCTGAGGTAAGGAAAATGTTCAGAGATAGATTGTGGTGATGAACGCATAACTATGTTATCATAGTGTGGACAGTGGATTGTATACCATGGATGATTGTATGGTGTGAAATGAATTTCAATAAAACTGAATTTAATAAAGAAAAACAAAAAAATAGATTGGGGTGATGAATGCACAACTATAAGATGGTACTGTGAACAGGTGATTGCACACCATGGATGATTGTATTGTAAGTGAATATATCTCAATAAAACTGAATTAAAAAAAAGAATTGAAAATAGGGAAGGGCTTGCCACAAGGAGAGAGAAGGAGATGGGGTGGGTTGGGGGTTCCATCATATCTGTCACCCATGCCTCACTCTGCAGGGTTTTCTGAGTCCCAAGCAGCAAACTGAAGTAAACATCCCAAACAGGCAAATGCCCTTCTCTCCATAATAAAGAGAAGCATGGTCTTCCACATCCTGTCTCTTCCATCATCTTAACTGCATTACTACTGATTAAAGGGCACCATGGAGCCTCACAAAGCCCCAGCTCTGAATTCAATTAGCTTAGGAATATATGTTTGAATATGATGCAGAGGCCTGGGGTGCAACTGTATCTGCTAAGAAAGCTCAGCAGATGGAACCGTTCGGCTTCTCCTTCTTCTCTCCTTGAATGCCAGTGTCAATGTGTCCCACCACAGCCTGTACACAAACAGCAGACACACACATATGAATGAGATGATCACATTTTGTTCTGAGAGGGCAGTGGAGGACACCTCATGTGGTGGTGGGGTAAATCTTTCCCTGAGTTTCTGGCTAGCCCATGATGGCACCAGGTTGACAGAACCTCACGCTCCTGAGGGTCCCCAGCCTGGTATTGGGATGTGTACCACTTCTGATGCTGCCAGGGACCCTGAAGGGCCATAAGCTCTGAGATCCCAGCCAATGAAAAGACCTACCACAAGCTCCACCCATATGTGCTGCGGTGGCATTCTGGAATCTGGTGGACATACAGACCCACCTAGGGGGCTTTGGAAAATGCAGAACCCTGAGCCATATCTTTGCCCAATTTGAGTCAGCAGAGTCTGCATGTTTAATAAGAAGACACACGTAGTCAGCCAGGACTTGGAAGACTTGGAAGTCATTTGTGAAGCACATCTGCCTGATCTCACCCTTCATATCTCTCACAAACATTATGGTAGGCCAGGTCCCTGCCTGCATGGACAATGGTGGAGCTTATGAGGTGAAAGGGTTTTCCTAAGGTCATGAGGCTGTCAGCACTGGAGCTGGGGTCTGGACCCATGAGGACTCTTTGGAGGGTGGCAGGGAAGAATTTGGGAGAAACCTGTCAGCACTGGGGCCAGGGAGAGTGAGCTATTGTAGAGGAGGATATGGGAGGAATGGGCAGAGGGGGAAGCATTTGTCTGCCTGGGGGCCAGGGATGGCTGGGGGCAGGGGATCCCCACATGGACTCTGGAAAGACCAAGGGGCTGGGAGAGAGCCTTCCTGGCAGAGGAAGCATGCAGTGGGTGTGAAGCTGATCTGGTGGACAAATAAATGGGTGTTGGCATCTATAGCCACTCTGACTTCCCAGGCTGCTGTGAGGGTGACATGAAATTCATGTCCAATGCTTAGGATATAGTGAATGTTCAGTAAATACCACCAGATATTACTACCGTTTGCTAATAGGATTACAAAGGGCTATCTGACTTCTGGGCCCCAAAGTGCTGGGAAACTGCAGCTAAATATTGATGTCTGGGTGACCATGCCCTAAATTTATGAGGGTGGATCACCCTATACTTTGACCACTTTTAAAAACACAAGTTGGTCAGAACAATCTGAGAGTCCTCCTGTAAGATCCTCTCTGCTCCACCCTTGAGCCACCTACAAATGATCTGGCTCCTACTTCAAAGAAGACTGGGATACATCCAAGCCCCACCTCCATTCCAGGGCCCTGCACATGGTTGCCTGCTGTAACCTCCTGGTTGATCGACCCCAGCGACCTCAATGTCTACAGTCTGTTCTAAATCTAGCAGTCACCATGGTCCTTTGTGACATCAAAAGCTCTTACCATGCCATGGCACAAAACTTGCTATTCCTGTCCCTTCCACACAGAGTAAAAATCAACACTGTGCACTGTCCTTCCAGGCTCACAGGCCATGTCTGACCCTTTTATCTTGTCACCTGCCTTCACTGGCTTGCCTAGGCCAGACTCATGGTCCTGACTGATGTTACTCCAGCTTCCAGGTTCAGGCAGAACTGGGACATGGACTGTTCTCCAGGAACATGAATTGCTTCTCCCCTCTCCTGCTCCAAGTCTCTGCCCAAATGCCACTTTTGCATTGACCAGTCTAAATGACCCCTATTTAATGCTGCAGCCACCTCTATGCTTGGCCCCTACCCAGGCACCCAGAACCTGCTGAGAAAATGGACGCTCTCTCATTGGCTTTCTCCATTGTTCACTATCCATCTCTCCTTGCTCAAGTATCACTTCCCCTCCTCCCTGTGAGTCCATTGATGAATCCATGGCATTTACAGCAGTGCCTGGCCCCAAGAATGCATACCATTGACATTTGCTGGATGAGCAAAGGGAAAGGCAGGAGATGGTTAAAGTGACCACAGCTGAGGCCAATGCAAGTGTTTCTTTCCAGCAGGGTGGTGAGTCTGCATTCTGACCTCAGGGTATACAGGACCAGGGCATGTCCCAGGAAGGCACTGTAAAGGCAAGTCCTGATAGCAACTGTTTGCTGTCTTTTGTCTTGCTCCACTGAGTGTCACCAACAGGGGGCAATTCTGAGATTCAGGCATTCCAAAGAGCTGACATGCTGGTGCCTGGCCAGAAGGCCAAAGGTTCAGCAGATATGTGAGGGGCAGAGCATTGGAGAACCAGCTCTCAAGATCCATCATTGGGGACCTTGAGTTTGATTTGGCTGCTGTGGAGATTTACTGTATTTGTACTGGAGGAACAAGGAACACTCTCTCAACAGCCCCTCAAAGATGGACCTACTCAGGCCACCATCAACACTCCCCAGTACCTTATTTTGTACTCTGGGAACCTGACCAATCCAGGAATGGGCTCTTTGCCCAGGGGTGGCACCCTCATTGGCTGTCCAGGACCAATCCCCAGACCTGGTGTAAAGGGCACTGACAAGTGTGTATCAGAAGTTCAGAGGCCACTAGCAGAGAACAGAAGGGACAGCAAAGCAAGAGACAGGGAGAGCAAAGCTGTCCAGGGCCTCCTGGCTCTAAACCCCAGATCACACTGTCCTACAATAGTCCACTCTCCCACTTTCTACTTTTTAAAAGATGGCCATAATCTGTCACTGTTATTTCTTCCTAAGGACAGGCTTTTCCTCATATATGCATGCATGCATCTCTCCATGCATCCATCCATTCTTCCACCCATCTATCACTTCATCCATCTTCCCTCTCTTCCTTGCTTTTCCCATCCACACATCCCTCCTTCTGAGCATCTATTGATCCTTCTATCTACCCATATATCTCCCTTTTCTCCTTCACTTCCTGCAATCCATCCATCCATTTCTCCTTCTTTCCTTCCTTCCTGCTTTATTTCCAACCATCTATCCACCTAACCATCAATCAACCTCAACACCAATTCCTTGATGAGTTCATCCACCCATCTCACCATCCATCCCTCCATACTTCTATCATGCCACCCAACTGTTCACCCAGCTACTATTCAAAATATTTTCTTGGGAGCAAGACAGATTCAACTCTGGCCTCAGCCTTTCTGAGGAAGTGTCCATCAACCATGAACAGTGCCCAAGAGAGAGCCAGGAAGGCTATGTCCCTGAAGCAAGAGAGCTGAAAGGTGAGTCAGCAGGGCAGAGAAATAAGGTGGAGATTGAGTGAAGGGGGTGTGGAGCTCATCCTCAGTTGGAGCCTCTCAGGGAAGTTTCCAAAGCAGGGACACACTGTGCTTTGTGTCTTAGTAAAGATCCCTGTAGGCTTAGGGTGGCAGGTGGCCTGGGGGGGGCCCCTATAGGGTCATGTCCATTTGGAAGTGCAGTTGACCAAATGGCTTTGTCTTTTTTTAATATCGGGAGAGGTTTCATAAAGAATTGCTTTATTGAAACAAAAAATATACACAAACTATAAGGCCCTAAGAAAATTAAATATCCAAGTTAAAGCAAACAGGGAGCAGTTCAACATCCAGGGCTGATAGAATGCTTGAAGGAGACTACAACAGAGTAGACTCCCACATCAGAGAGGGTATCTTCACAGGGGAGAATTGCCTCTGCTGTAGCAGATTTTCAAGTTCTCTTTTCTTATTGAGGATCATGAGAGCCCTCCACTCAAGTTGAGGTATGCAATTTGTGCTCTTCAGACAGGTAAACTCTCAAAATCTAGAGGATTGGAGGGAAATAATTTTTATTTTTCTGTATAGATCTGAGGTCCAAACTGAACTTTTGCTTTAACAGTATTGTCAGTCAGCTTTTTGGCAAAGATTGGCTGTTTCTGTTTGAGGCTGTTTCTGTCTTTACTGACTCTTCTGTAGCTCTGTTGACAGTTCCCAATGGCTTTCTGAAATCTCTAGGTAAGGCTGGTGGAGCATCAAATATTTTGCCAACACAGTGTTAAAATCTGAAATCTCCCATCAAAGCCTTTGACCATTGCTTTGGCTCATTCTTAGGAACCACATGGGTGCCATGTTCTCTATTTTCCTTATCAACAAAGATCAGAGTAGCCATTCTGGATTACTCCAAGGTTCTGCCTGGCTTTTCTTGTCTTAAGACCAAGTTGGAGAAAACAGCTCAGATGGCCTGGACACAGCTGAACTGGTCACTCAGAAAAGGGCAGAGTTGAGCACAGACCTCAAAAAAGAGGCTAGCAGTGAGTGGCACAGGTAACAGGATACAGATTCTCCACATTTGGCAACTGGGTTTAAGCACTATCCCCATGGAAACTGATGGGCAGACAGGTAATAAGATATTGACAAATTTGACAAAAAATTTCCTTCCTTTCATTAATTTCTCTCAAACTTTCTTCCAGTAGAATGATGAGGGAAGTGCTGTTTGTGTCCAGGGCTGAGAGTGAGAAGTGTTCTTCAGGTGCTTGCCACCCAGGATAGGTTGTCTTCAAATTCACAGTTTTGGTTAAATCTTCAGATAATGCAGAAAGGTGAAGCCCTTGTTCTGGTTTGCTATAGCTGCCATTATGCAAAATATCAGAAATGGATTGGCTTTTATAAAGGGGATTTTTTAGGTTACAAATTTACAGTTCTAAGGTCATAAAATTCTCCAAACTTAAGGCATTAAGAGGATACCTTCACTGATGAAAGGCTGATGGCATCAGGAATGCCTCTGTTAGCTTGTAAGACACATGGTTGTCATCAGCTGGTCTATTTTCCTGGGTTCTGGTTTTAAAATGGTTTTCTCCAAAATGTCTTTGAGCCTCTGTGTCTCTTAATTACTCTCTCTCAGCTCCTGTGCATCTTTTCTTGTTCTCCCAGTGTGTTTCTAACTGTCTGGGGGTCCTCTATTAGCTTAACTACAGCAAACTCAGTGCTTCATTTCTTAGCCTGGAGTCTCCAAACACCCTTCTATCTGCAACTACCAGTGCCTCCAATTGTCTATGTCTGTGTTTGCCCTTAGCTTCTCTCCAAAATGCCCCTCTTAAAGAACTCCAGTGAACTAATCAAGACTCCCCCAGAATGGGTGGGGTCACACCTCCATGAAAATGATCTAATCAAAAGTTCTCACCTACAGTTGGGTAGTCACATGTCCATGGAAACAACCTAATCAAAAGGTCCCACCCTAATCAAAAGACTAATTCTTACCCCACAATATTTCATTAAAGAGCATGATTTTTGTGGGGGGCATAATTGATTCAAACCAGCACAGCTGCTACCCCAAATATGACTCCCCTCCCCCCACCAGTGGCCAACACAGAAATTTGTGTCTTTGTTAAGGCTACTATGACAAACAGCACACAACATTGGCTTCAACAACAGAGATTTATTGTTTAAGTCCAAAATCAAGGTCTCAACTTTCTGTAAATTCTGTGGTGTTCTGGTTGTGACTCAACCTCTGCTTCCATCACATGGTCATCCATCTTTTTCTTTCTCCTGCTCACTCCTGCCTGGGATTCCTGGTGCTTTGGGTCCACTGGAAGGGGATAGCTGCCAGGACCCATCCTGAATGGGTGACAGGATGTGCAATGTCCTGAGTGCTGGCCATCTGATGCAGACACCAGGGTCTGGAGGGGCTCTCTTTGTAGGGCATTTAGTTCCTTGGCACTCTGTGCCTCCCTCCACCTTCCCTGGCCCTCACCTCTGCCTGTGGGAGACCAAGAATGGCTGTGGTTCACCCACCAG
Source organism: Choloepus didactylus (assembly GCF_015220235.1). NCBI lineage: Eukaryota > Metazoa > Chordata > Mammalia > Pilosa > Megalonychidae > Choloepus > Choloepus didactylus. The sequence continues at coordinate 74,041,476 of NC_051319.1, forward strand.
TGCTTCCTGGAAGAGGGTAGAGAAACCTACACTACCCTCAGGTGCAAAGTTACTTTTCTTCATCTGTAAGATGGGTTATGACACATTCGTCTTAAGAGATTGTACAGGATTGACATGAGTTGGTGCAGAAAGTGTGGGGGCCCATTGAATCACCTCAGGTCCCCAGATGGCCTCTTTTTTTTTTTTTTTTCCTTTGTATTTTTTATTTATTTATTTTTTATCATCATTTTATTGAGATATATTCACATACCATGCAGTCATACAAAGCATGCATTCAAACATTCAGTTGTTCACAGTACCATTATATAGTTGTCTGTTCATCACCAAAATTAATTTTTTAACATTTTCATTACCACACACACAAAAATAATAAGAATAAAACTTAAAGTGGAAAAGAACAGTTAAAGTAAAAAGAACACTGTGTGCCTTTTTTTTTGGTCCCATTTTTCTACTCATTCATCCATAAACTGGACAAAGGGGAGTGTGGTCCATATGGTTTTCCTAATCACATTGTCACCCCTCATAAGCTACATTTTTATACAATTGTCTAAAAGATTCATAGGTTCTAGGTTGTAGTTTGATAGTTTCACTATTTACTGCTAGCTATTCCATTTCATTAGAACTTAAAAAGGTTGTCTATATTGTGCATAAGAGTGCCCAGCAGAGTGACCTCTCAGCTCCTTTTGGAATCTCTCTGCCACTGAAGCTTATTTCATTTCCTTTCACATCCCACTTTTGGTCAAGAAGATGTACCCTTTCACATGACGCCAGTTCTAGATTCATCCCCAGGAGTCATATTCCACACTGCCAGGGAGGTTTACTCCTCTGGGTGTCAGATCCCACATAGCATGGAAGTCAGTGATTTTACCTTAAGTTGGCTTAACTACAGAGAGAGTGAGGGCCACATCTGAGCAAAAAAAGAGGCATTCAGGAGGAAGCTCTTAAGAGCAATTATAGGCAGGCGTACCTTCTCCTTTGCAGCAACATTCTTGCCAAGGGCAAGTCCATATTGTAGACAGCTCAGCCCATCAAATCACCAGTCCCCTATCTGTAAATACTTCAGCAACCATCTAAGTGGGGAAGCCCAACATCCCTGCATTTTCCACCAGCTCCACAAGGGGAATCTGCATGTTTTGTTCATCTTTTTTAAATTAACACTTTTTAAATTGACTATATGAAAGACATTAAAAAACCACACACCATAAAAAAGACATTTCAAATAAACCATAACAAGGGACTAAGAAAAAGACAACTAACCTAAAATAACTACTTTATTCCAACATGTTCCTACTCTACCCCAAGAAAATAACCTAATATAGCAACATTTCTGAGAACTTGTTCCTACCATATGCATCAGAAATTAACAAACCACAGTCATTCCTGGGCATTCCAGAATGTTAAATATACCCATGATACCTTATCTGTTCTTATGGGTTATCGTTCTCCCTTCATTAATTGCTCTCTATCGCTAGTTCCCCTACATTATACATTAGGAATCATTTATTTTACATTTTTCATGTTCACATTAGTGGTAGCAGATAATATTTCTCTTTTTGTGCCTGGCTTATTTCACTCAGCATTGTCTTCAATGTTCATCCATATTTTCATATGTTTCATGATACTGTTCCTTCTCACTGCCATGTAGCATTCCATCATGTGTATATACCACATTTTATTTATCCACTCATCTGTTGAAGGACATTTGGGTTGTTTCCATCTCTTGACAATTGGGAATAATGCTGTTATGAACATTAGCATGCAGATATCTGTTCATGTCAATGCTCTCAGACCTTCAGGTATATACCAAGAAGGGCAATCACTGGATCAAAGGGTAACTCTATATCTAGTTTTTGAAGGAACTGCCAGACTGACTTCCAGGGAGGCTGAACCATTATACACTCATATGAACAATGAAGAAGAGTTCCAATTCTCCACATCCCTTCCAACATTTGTAGTGTCCTGTTTGTATAATGGCAGCCATACTAATTGGTGTGAGATGGTATCTTATTGTGGTTTTAATTTGCATCTCTCTAATAGCTAGTGAAGCTGTACATTTTTTCATGTGATTCTTGGCCATTTGTACTTCCTCTTTGGATAACTGTCTTTTCCTATCCTTTGCCCATTTTATAATTGGGCTGTCTGTACTATTGTCATTGGGTTGCAGGATTTCTTTATTTTTGCAAGATAACAGTCTTTTCCCAGATACATGGTTTCCAAAAATTTTTTCCCATTGAGTAGGCTGCCTCTTCACCTTTTTGACAAATTTCTTTGATGTACAGAAAATTCTAAGCTTGAGGAGATCCCATTTATCTGCTTTTACTTTTGTTGCTAGTGTTTTGGGTGTAAGGTCTAGGAAGGGGCCACCAAATACAAGTTCTTTAAGATGTTTTTCTAAATTATTTTCTAGGAGTTTTATGGTACTGTCTTATATTGAGATCTTTGATCCACTCTGAGTTAATTTTTGTGTAGGGTGTGAGGTAGAGGCCCTGTTTCATTCTTTTAGATACTGATATTCAACTTTCCCAGCCCCATTATTTGAAGAGAATGTTATGTCTCACTTCCATGACTTTGAGGGCCTTATCAAAGATCAGTCGGCCATAGATCTGGGGGTCAATCTCTGAATTTTCAGTTCGATTCCATTGATCTATATGTCTATCTTTGTGCCAGTACCATGCTGTTTTGACAACTGTGGCTTTATAATAAGCTTCAAAGTCAGGGAGTGTAAGACCTCTGACTTTATTTTTCTTTTTTAGAGTGTCTTTAGCAATTTGAGGCATCTTCCCTTTCCAAATAAATTTGATAACTAGTTTTTCCAAGTCTGCAAAGTAGGTTGTTGGAATTTTGATTGGGATTGCATTGAATCTGTAGATGAGTTTGGGTAGAATTGATATCTTAATGACATTTAGCCTTCCATTCCATGAACATGGAATATTTTTCCATCTTTTAAGGTCCCCTTCTATTTCTTTTAGTAGAATTATGTAGTTTTCTTTGTATAGGTCTTTTATATCTTTGGTTAAGTTTATTCCTAGGTGCTTGATTTTTTTAGTTGCTATTGAAAATGGTATCTTTTTCTTGAGTGTCTCTTCAGTTTGTTCATTTCTAGCATAAAGAAATATTACTAACTTATGTGCATTAATCTTGTATCCTGCTACTTTGCTAAATTTGTTTCTTAGCTCTAGTAGCTGTATCATCGATTTCTCAGGGTTTTCCAGATATAAGATCATATCATCTGCAAACAATGACAGTTTTACTTTTTCTTTTCCAATTTGGTTGCCTTTTATTTCTTTGTCTTGCTGGATTGCCCTGGCTGGCACTTCCAGCACAATGTTGAGCAACAGTGATGAAAGCAGGCATCCTTGTCTTGTTCCTGATGTTAGAGGAAAGGCTTTCAGTCACTCACCATTGAGTACTATGCTGGCTGTGGGTTTTTCATATATGCTCTTTATCATGTTGAGGAAGTTTCCTTCAATTCCTACCTTTTCAAGTGTTTTTATCAAAAATGGATGTTGGGTTTTGTCAAATGCTTTTTCAGCATCTATTGAGAAGATCAATTGAATTTTCCCTTTTGAATTTTTAATGTGTTGTAATACATTGATTGATTTTCTTATGTTGAACCATCCTTGCATGCCTGGAATGAACCCCACTTGGTCATGGTGTATGACTTTTTTAATGTGTCTTTGGATTCAATTTGCAAGTATTTTGTTGAGGATTTTTGCATCTATATTCATTAGGGAGATTGGCCGGTAGTTTCCCTTTTTTGTAGCATCTTTGCCTGGTTTTGGTATTAGATTGATGTGAGCTTCATAAAATGAGTTAGGTAGTGTTCCATTTTCTTCAATGTTTTGAAAGAGTTTGAGTAAGATTGGTGTCAGTTCTTTCTGGAAAGTTTGGTAGAATTCCCCTGTGAAGCCATCTGACCCAGGGCATTTATTTGTGGGAAGATTTTTGATGACTAGATCTCTTTGCTTGTGATGGGTTGATTGAGGTCTTCTATTTCTTCTCTGGTGAGTCTAGGTTGTTCATATGTTTCCAGGAAATTGTCCATTTCCTCTATGTTATCCAGTTTGTTGCCATACAGTTGTTCATAGTATCCTATTATAATTTTTTTTAATTTCTTCAGGATCTGCAGTTATGTTACCTTTTTCATTCATTATTTTGTTTATATGAGTCTTCTCTCTTTTTGATTTTGTCAGTCTAGCTAGGGGCTTGTCAATCTTGTTGATCTTCTCAAAGAACCAACTTTTGGTGAAATTTATCCTCTTTATTGTTTTTTTGTTCTCTATGTCATTTATTTCTGCTTTAATCCTTGTTATTTCTTTTCTTCTTCTTGGTTTAGGATTTGGTTTGCTGTTAACTTTCTAGCTTCTTCAGTTGATCTATTAGTTCTTTGATTTGGGCTCTTTCTTCCTTTTTAATATATGCATTTAGTGCTATAAATTTCCCCCTCAGTACTGCTTTTGCTGCATCCCATAGGTTTTGGTATGTTGTGTTCTCATTTTCATTCGTCTCTATATATTTAGCAATTTCTCTTGCTATTTCTTCTTTAACCCACTGATTGTTTAGGAGTGTGTTGTTTAACCTCCAGGTATTTGTGAATTTTCTAAGTGTCTGATGGTTATTGACCTCTAATTGTATTCCATTGTGGTCACAGAATATGCTTTGAATAATTTCAATCTTTTTAAATTTATTGAGCCTTGTTTTATGTCACAGCATATGGTCTATTCTGGAGAAAGTTCCGTGAGCACTAGAGAAGTATGTGTATCCTGGTGATTTGGGAGGTAATGTTCTATATATGTCTGCTAAATCTAATTCATTTATCAGATTGTTTATGTTTTCAGTTTCCTTATTGGTCTTCTGTCTTGTTGGTCTATCTGTAGGAGAGAGTGATGTGTTGAAGTCTCCCACAATTATTGTGGAAACATCAATTGCTTCCTTTAGTTCTGCCAGTGTTTCTCTGATGTATTTTGTGGCACCTCGATTGGGTGCATAAACATTTATGATCGTTATTTCTTCTTGTTGAATTGCCCCTTTTATTACATTGTAGTGGCCTTTTTTTGTCTCTTGAAACATCCCTGCATTTAAAGTCTATTTTATCTGAGACTAATATTGCTACATCTGCTTTCTTTTGGCTGTGGCTTGCATGAAGTATTTTTTTCCATCCTTTCAGTTTCAATTTCTTTGTGTCCCTGTGTCTAAGATGAGGCTCTTATATGCAACATATTGATGGTTCATTTTTTTTAATCCATCCTGCAAATCTATATCTTTTAATTGGGGAGTTTAACCATTTACATTCAATGTTATAACCATGAAAGCATTTCTTGAATCATCCGTCTTATCCTTTGGTTTATGTTTGTCATATATATTTTTCCCTTCTCTCTATTAATATCCTTTAATGTACCCATACTGAATCTCTTTAGTACTGAACCTTTCTCCAAGTCTCTCTCTCCTTTCTTTGTTTCTCTGTCTGTAGGGCTCCCTTCAGTATCTCCAGTAGGGCAGGTTGCTTGTTAGCAAATTTTCTCAGCATTTGTTTGTCTGTGAAAAATTTAAGCTCCCCTTAAATTTGAAGGAGATCTTTGCTGGATAAAGTATTCTTGGTTAGAAATTTTTCTCACTCAGAATTTTAAGTATATCATGCCACAGCCTTCTCACCTCCATGGTGGCTGCTGAGTAGTCACTACTTAGTCTTATGCTGTTTCCTTTGTATGTGGTGAATTGCTTTTCTCTTGCTGCTTTCAGAACTTGCTCCTTCTCTTCCGTGTTTGACAGTGTGATCAGAATATGTCTCGGAGTGGGTTTATTTAGATTTATTCTATTTGGAGTTCGCTGAGCATTTATGATTTGTGTATTTATGTTGTTTAGAAGATTTGGGAAGTTTTCCCCAACAATTTCTTTGAATACTCTTCCTAGACCTTTACCCTTTTCTTCCCCTTCTGGAACACCAATGAGTCTTATATTTGGATGTTTTATATTATCTATCATATCCCTGAGGTCCGTTTCATTTTTTTCAATTTTTTTCCCCATTCTTTCTTTTATGCTTTCATTTTCCATTCTGTCATCTTACAGGTCACTGATTCATTGTTCAACTTCCTCTAATCTTGTACTATGAGTGTCCAGAATCTTTTTAATTTGGTCAACAGTCTCTTTTATTTCCATAAGATCATCTATTTTTTATTTAGTCTTGCAATGTCTTCTTTATGCTCTTCTAGGGTCTTCTTGATATCCTTTGTATCCCGTACTATGGTCTCATTGTTCATCTTTAGTTCTTTGAGTAGCTGCTCTAGGTGCTGTGTCTCTTCTGATCTTTTGATTTGGGTGCTTGGGCTTGGGTTATCCATATCGTCTGGTTTTTTCATATGGTTTATAATTTTCTGTTGTTTTTGTCCTCTTGGCATTTGCTGAACTTGATAGGGTTCTTTTAGGATTTGTAGACCAATTGAAGCCCTTATCTCTAATTTATCAGATCTACAGCTTTGTGGAGTACACTTTCTCTAACTAACCAGCAGGTGGCTTCCACGAGCCACCTGTTCTCCACAAGCCAATTCTCTCCTGCTTTGCCTTTGTGGTGAGTGGGGGAATGAGTCTTGTCGGGTCCAATTGGTGTACCAAGCTTGCGTGTGTATTTGGTGTTGCCTGCTCTGTATATGGCGTGTGTGTCTGGGTGGTCAGGGAAGGGGGTGGCTCTAACAATCAAATCTCCCTGGTGTTCCTGGAGTTTGAAAGCTGCTGCAATAGTCTAATCCTTCAGTTCAGTCCTGCAACAGTTTGTCTCTGCCACTGACCCACAAGTCCTTGGTTTTGATGTATGGCTCCTGAGACTTGCGATTGTATCCCACTTCCAGGATGTGCCCCCCCGTCCTCTGTTGAGGGATGATTATGCTATGTCACAGGTGAGTGCTGTCCCCCCAGGGAGTTTCTGGGCTGCTGGGCTGTGTAGGGATGCTCCCAGTCTGCTGAGATGATGGCTGAATGGGGCTTTGTTAATTCACACTGCTCCACCTTCCCTACTGAGGGACAACCAGCTGAGGGTGCAGGGAAGGCTAATGTCCATGTCCAGTTTTGTGGTGTGTGCATGTTATTTGAAGCACTTCTGTCACACTGGGTTGTCTGGGGCAGCTCTGGGCTATGGGGCTGGCAATGGGCAGGAGTGTTTCCTGTCCCCCAGGATGATGGCTGTGAGCAGACACCCCCCTTTTCTTGGGAAGTTGTGGTGTTTAGTGAATTTTCTCAGCCACTGGATTATTGCCTTTTGTCTCAGAGCTCTCTTAGTTCTGCTCTTGTCTTGACCTGCCTAAATTGCAAGTCTTTGAGGCTGTCTGTATTAGGCTTCTTAGAGTAATCATTTTAGAAACAGAAAAATAAAGTTAAAAAAAAAAAACCCTCCTTACTGATCTAATGGGTTATTGAAATGTTAAGAGGCAAAGAAATTAGGGCCATTAAGGAAAGATCCAGGGGACAGAGACATCAGTTTTTCTTCGGGATTTGCATATGAACCTCAGGGCCTGAGCTCTGTCCTTCCCCTTTCTTTGTTCACCAGAACTCCAAAAATCCTCCACTTTTATTTTGGAGTTTTTCTTTGTTGTTTTTTGTTATGCCTGTCTCCTCTCTGCTGGGCTGGCTGCTCTCCAATTCTCTGGTGTCTGGTCTCAGTCTATCTATGGTTGGAGATTGGATCAGTAGACTGAGTTTCTGATAAGAGCTGCCACTGCAGGTCTCCCTTCTTCCCAGGGCTGATGGCCCCTCCTCCCATGGAACTAAGCCTGGCAGGGAGGGGCGTGGGTCCCCCGGCTGCAAAAACTTACAGATTTCACTGTTCTCAGCAGTTCAACGTGTTCATGAGTGTTGTGTGAAGTATGCCCAGAGTCAAATTGCTCTGTGGTGTCCAGTCCACACAGTTCATGGCTTTCTACCTACTTTCCTGAAGGAGTAACTAAAACATACAGCTCATCAATCTGCAATCTTGCCCCGCCTGTGATTATTTAATTTTCTGTTGTGATTTGTTAATGTGCTTGTGCCAGTTTGAATGTATTGTGACCCCCAAACACCATTATCTTTGATGTAGTCTTGTGGGGCAGATGTTTTGGTGCTGATTAGATTTGCTTGGAATGTGCCCAACCCAGCTGTGGGTGATGAATCTGATGAAATATTCCCATGGAAGCATGTCCCCACCCATTCATGTGGGACTTGATCAGGGGGGCCATATAAATGAGCTGACTCAAAGAGAAGGAACTCAGTGCAGCTGTGAGTGATGTTTTGTAGAGGAGCAAGCTTGCTAGAGAGGAACATCCTGGGAGAAAGCCATTTTGAAACCAGCACTTTGGAACAGATGTCAGCCACATGCCTTCCTAGCTAACAGAAGTTTTCTGGATGCCACTGGCCATCCTCCAGTGAAGGTAACTGATTACTGATGTGTTACCTTGGACACTTTATGGCCTTAAGACTGAAACTGTGTAGCCAAATAAACCCCTTTTTTATAAAAGCCAATCCATCTCTGGTGTTCTGCATTCCTCAGCATTAGAAAACTAGAACAGTGCTGTAAGATATTGTTTGGTTTTCTTATGTTGAACAATCCTTGCATACCTGGAATGAACCCCACTTAGTCATGGTGTATGATTTTTTAGATGTGTTTTTGGATCCAATTTGCAAGTATTTCCTTGAGAATTTTTGCATCTATATTCATTAAGGAGATTGGCCTGCAGTTTTCCTTTTCTGTAGCATCTTTGCCTGGTTTTGGTATTAGATTGATGTTAGCTTCATAAAATGTGTTAGGTAGTGTCCCAATTTCTTCAATGTTTTGAAAGAGTTTAAGTAAGATTGGTTTCAGTTCTTTTTGGAATGTTTGGTAGAATTAACCTGTGAAGCCATCTGGCCCTGAGCATTTATTTGTAGGAAGCTTTTAATGACTGATTGGATCTCTGCTTGTGATTGGTTGATTAGGTCTTCTATTTCTTCTCTGGTGAGTCTAGGTTGTTCATATGTTTCCAGGAAATTGTCAATTTCCTCTATATTGTCCAGTTTGTTGGCATACAGTTGTTCATAGTATCCTCATAATTTTTTTAAATTTCTTCAGGATCCACAGTAATGTCAACTTTCTCATTCATTAATTTGTTTATATGGGTCTTCTCTCCTTTTGATTTTTTCAATCTAACTAGGGGCTTGTCAATCTTATTGATCTTCTCAAAGAACAAACTTCTGGTATTATTTATTCTCTTTATTGTTTTTTTGTTCTCTATGTCATTTATTTATGCTTTAATCCTTGTTATTTATTTTCTTCTACTTGGTTTAGGAATGGTTTGCTGTTCATTTTCTAGCTTCTTAAATTGCTCCATTAGTTCTTTGGTTTTTGCTCTTTCTTCCTTTTTAATGTATGTGTTTAGTGTTATAAATTTCCGCTCAGTACCAATTTTGCTTCATCCCATTAGTTTTTGATATGTTGTGTTCTCATTTTCATTCATCTGTATATATTTAGCAATTTTCTTGCTATTTTTTCTTTAAGCCACTGATTTGTTAGGAACATGTTGTGTAACTTCCAGGTATTTGTGAATTTTCTACATCCCTGATGGTTATTGAATTCTAATTGTATTCCATTGTGGTCAATGTGCTTTGAATAATGTCAATTTTTTATATTTACTCAAGCTTGTTTTATGTCCCAGCATATGATCTATTCTGGAGAATGTCCCACGAGCACTAGAGAGGAATTTGTGTCCTGGGTATTTGGGATGTAATGTTCTATATATGTCTGTTAAATCCAATTCATTTATCAGACTGGTTAGGTTTTCATTTTCCTTATTGGTCTTCTGTCTGGTTGATCTATCTATAGGAGAGAGTGGTGTGTTGAAGTCTTCCACAATTATTGCAGAATCATCAATTCCTTCCTATAGTTTTTCCAGTGTTTTTCTCATGTATTTTGTGGCACCTTGATTGGGTTCATAAACATTTATGATTGTTATTTCTTCTTGTTGAATTGACTCTTTTATTAGTATGCAGTGGCCTTCTTTGTCTCACATAACATCCTTGCATTTAAATTCTATTTTATCTGAGATTAATATTGCTACTCCTTTCTTTTGGCTGTAGCTTGCATTAAATATCATTCAATTTTAAATATTTGAAAAATTATCCTTGTGCTTTCTTTTTATTCCCAGATGACTTAAATGTGTATTGTTTAATTTCCAAAAATGTAGGTGTTGTTGATATCTAATTTTATCCATTGCTGAGAGCACATTTTGAATAATTGAATTTTCTGAGTTCACAGAGTTTTGTTTTTTGCTCAGTATCATACATTTTGTTATAATTTTAAGGGAACAGATAATTAAAATCAACTTGATATTCTGCTACACAACTCCAGAACTTCATACACTCTCTCCTTCCTTTATATGTACAAGTCAGTTGTCCATGTTTACTGTTGTCATGTATAACATTTCTGCAGACATGAATTCTTTTCTGTTACCAGAAATTACTGGAAACCCACAATTACAGGTTAGTTCTCCTATATAATTAAATGTATTTAGGGTCATTATATTTACAACACAAGTGCATGTACTAATTAAAATATATTTTCCTAGGAAAGAAGCTATTATAAGATAATTCAATAAACTTAGAGGAACTTGTGGAGATCATTTATGTGCTCATATATATGCATATATGTATTTATCTATAATCTGTGTATATACCCACACACACACATGTGAAGGAAAAATAGTGCATAATGAAAAAGGAAAAATGAGAAAACAAAAGATCCTTCAAACCTTACAGTTTTTATGGTTCAAATAAAACTAACAGAGAAGAGGAAATTATTGTGTATAAAATGTAATCTAAAGACACATCACAACGTGGAAAGAAGAAGAAAATAGATAAATGCAATAGAGGACTAATTTTTAAGTATGAAAACATTGAAACCATAAGAAAGAAGACAAAGGGGGGAAAATATTGCAAAATAACTATTGCTAGAGAATATGGGAATAATTCTTTTGAAATGAGATTCAGGGGATTAAAGATTTACATACTTAATCAAGATATGTAAAAGAAGAAAAAATAAAGTGAATTCTTAAAGAGAAGATCTTGATCAGGAAAATATGAATGAGATTAGGAGGACCAAAAGCATCAGATAATTTAATGTCCACTTTTACTTTCTTAGGATACCACATGAATGAAGTGACCATGAGAGTTTCACTTCAAAAGAGTACTGAAAGGATGAATAAGCATGACTGTTTTATTTGGGAACTATAATGTCTACATCACCAATTAACAAAGGAGGACAGAAAGCTGTCTGAAAATATTGTCAGATAATGGATTTTGAGAGAATAGATGAGGATTTGTTAAATAAATTAGGTATTTCACATGAGCATGTAAGTAAAAACTCTACAAAATATTTGTGATATTAAAGACATACAATATATAGAACAAATTTATAATTATCTCAGAAAAATACATGTTTTAAATTAGAAAATTAAATATAATTATCCATGACAGAACTTGAAGGAGAAATATTATAGTATCTTTGGCATGAAGGCAGAAAATATAATATTCATGATAAAATACTCATTCCTATGGAAAAAATTTTAGCATAGGAAACAAGTTAAATGTCCTTACTATTAAAAAACTAATACTAGAATATAAATTTTATAATTACAATCCAGAGAAATTTATATATGCCTGATGCAATCCTCATTTGTTAAGGAACCAAACAAAGGCTTTCAACACTGCTCTGAAGCACCAAAGATGAGGAAAGAAAAGGAAAATGAAACATACAAGAGTTTTAAAACAAGTAAAAGGAATCAGACAGAAGGATATGCAATTCCTAGTTTTGAAGTTAAAAATCTAAAACTATAATCTGATAATGTTATTAGAACAGGGTTTGAGAAGGCAATTGGTTGGATAATATCAACAAAGAAATATCAAATATATAAACTAGAAACAAAAGATAGAAAGGAAAACATTAAAAGTAGCAATTATTAATAACATGAAATTATTTGTCTATTTATCTATCTATACACAGATAATTAACATAAATATATAAGGCCTTGTGGAGAAAATTAAAAATTTCATTGAGATATTTTTAAAAAGCAAACTAACAGAGTTAGGCCATATTATATTTTGGAAGTCTCAATATTATATAGATGCCAGTTATATTTATTCATTAAATGGCACATGAACTAACATCCCAGCAGATCTTCTCTGGAGAAATTAACAAGTTGACCATAAATTTCATATGAAACTCAAATAGCATTGACACTCCTTAGGAGGAAAAGTTTAGAAAGATTTCCTTAAGACACAATTTTTGCTAAAACAAATTAGTAAGTAATCATTGCAGCATGGACAAAAACATAAAATTAAACAATGCAACAGAATAAAGAATACATAAGAATAATCAGAAGGGACATATATAGCAGACCACTGTGCTGAAAAGAGCATATTTATTTCAGTAATGTTACCAGAACTACTGAGATATGAAATTACTCATATTAGAAAATATGAAATGTAATTCCTCTCTAATAGCCTACACAAAATAAAAAAGTGAAGTAAATAATATGTGGTAAAATACTACAGTAATTTGGAAGATAATTTCAGGACTTCAAAGTAAGAAAGAATTACTTGGAGTAAGTTGGAGGAGAAGGACAAGAAAAAGGAGGAAAAGGAAGAAAAGGAAAAAGATAAAAAAAATGAACAATGCTCAGATGTGGCCCTCTCTCTCTGAGCCACCCTGGCAGGTGATCTCACTGCCCACCTCCCAAGAGTGTGAATCTCCCCAGCAACCCAGAATATGACTCCCAGGAATGAATCTGGACCTGGGGTCATGGACTTGATAACATCTTCTTTACCAAAAGGGAAATGTGAAATGAAATGAAATAGAGCTTCAGTGGCTGAGAGATTTCAAATGAAGCTGTGAGGTCACTCTGCTTGACATTCTTATGCATTATATAGATGACAATTTTTAGGTTTTAATGCATTGAAATGGCTAGAAGTAAATACCTGAAACTACCAAACTCCACCCCAGTAGCCTTGACCCTTGAAGGTCATTGTATAACAATGTAGATTACAAGGGGTGACTGTGATTGTGAGAATGTTTATCCAGTGTATGTATGGATGAATAGAGAAATGGGGACAGAAAGTTAAAGAAAAATGTTACAGTGCCCATGAGTTAAAGTTCAGGACAGCCAATTAGAATTTAAAAAGCCTTTATTAGTCGGCCGGCGACTGCTCAGCTTGACTCCCTCCACAAAGGGAATTCAGCGAGCAGCCCTGACCTGTGTGCGCTGGTGCCTTATATAGACAGAAACTGTATCCTATAAATGCAAGTAAGCTATTCTAACAGAAGCAGAGTTGGCAGTTAGCTCTTGTTTACAAAAAACAATTTCACAAAAAGTTTCACTTGGAACTGGTGCAGTCATTGGTTGTTAAAGAGTTACAAAGGGTTTCACTTGGAACTGGTGCAGCTATTGATTGTTAAAGGGTTATGCTTGGCTGATGCATGCAACCGCAGTTTCGCCTCCCCTAAATGGTAAAGTTTCACTTCCTTTAACTGGTACAGTCTCACTCCCCCCCTCCTCATGGCCTAATGCCATTTACACAACATTTTTGCTTTGCAGATGTTATAGGATTAAGGGGAAAGGGGACCCCACTTCAAAAAATAGGGTGAGATGGGGGGATGATGTGGGTGTTCTTTTTATTTATTTTTATTCTTATTCTGATTGTTTCTGGTATAAGAAAATTTTCAAACATAGATTGGGAACACACTTTGTAGCACCTGTGACCCCAGGGACCATGCCTGTGGCACCAACTTGGTGCCAAGGCCCCAACTGACAATGCAGGCAAAGAACCCTAGAGTGCAGAAATGGCAGTGGGGCATAGCCAAGCCCCAGAGACCCCAAGCAGAGGTAATTACCCAAGAACTATATGAAACCATGTTTAAAGGGTCTGCAGTAACTAGTCACACATCAGACACAAGCTTGCAATCTGAGGAAAACTGAGATCACAGTGAACACTGTAAGTTCCCCCAACCAGGGTTCTGGCACCCCTCCCCACCCAGACCCCAAGGATGGTCTGTCTGCTGGTTCCTTGAAAGGAAAAAAACATAAAACAATAATCTACTGAGGGCAAGAAGCGGGGCTCAACACAGCCTCAACTGCAGAATTAATCAACAAATTAAATAACTAAGTTTTGGAACTGGGGGTGCAAAAGAAGGACTGGGATCTGAGAAGGGGGGCACGTAAGAGTGGGCACACATTCCAAAACTCCAAAACACCTTGTTCCTCCCTACATTTTGTTCCCTCTCTCTTATCACTGATTCCTTATCTTTTTGCATATCAGTAGCCCCAGGCAGAGGCTGAATTGTAGGTGTTGGAGAGTAATTATCAGACAATAGCTCAAAGTAAATTTTTAAAAGCTCTTTTCTGACACTGACAAATCTTCCAAGCTGGGGAAAGCCTTTTCCAAGGGACTCCTCTCCTCTTTTTTCTTGTTTTTCTTTTCTTTTCTTAATCTAAGAGTAACATAAGTGGTTATTTTCTATCAGAAAGCCCAAGATGAAGGACTATGTTAGGCTTGGTGGGAGACAGAGTACCCAAAATGTCTTTGAATTTCAGATTCAGTCCTGAAGAAAGTCTCCACCATGTCTTTAATTAGCAAATCAGGCTAACAAGGGAATTTAGTTGGAGTTGCCCAAAAGAGGAGAGGAAAGAAGTGAAAAGTGTCCCTGGGAGACAACTTCTGGCTCAACTGGCAGCCCTCCTTCTGTGAACTGAGACCAGAGGGGCTAGAATTCAGATCCCAGCATCAGTCAGCCATGTCTCTAACAGCATCAGAGTCACCAGGACAACTAAAGTCTCCATAAATCCCTACACTGGTGGGGGAGCTGCAGGCTGGCAAGTGCCACCTCCTGGACAGGAGAGGGAAAGCACAAATTCTAAAGGCCTCATAGGAGGGTCTCATTCTTGGGAAATTCTGTACCATTCTCATGAGAACTTGGCCTCTCTGGACTGGGAAAATATGACTGGGATCGACCATATCTGAGGAGACCCTCTCACAAAAAGGCTACAAAGAGTTAGGACAAGAAACAGAAAAGCAAGAGGTGAAAAATTCTGACCAAATAAATAGAACCAAAGTTATAGGTCTTCAATAAGTTGAACTGAACCACAGAGGTCAGAGAACAAAGCCAACCAACTAGAAACTCCTAGGTAAAAGAGAGAAAATGAGCTCCAGAATAAACCAATCAAGAAAATCAGATGCCTAGAGAAGTTAATATAACAAACCACACTAGAAAACATGAAAATATGGACCAGCCAAAAGAACAAACTAACAGTTCAACTGACATGTAGGAGTTGAGGCAAATAATGCTAAATCAACTCAATGAACTGAAGGAGGACATAGAAAAAGAGATGAATGATATAAAGAAGACACTGGATGATCTTACGAATAATTCATAAACTTGAAAAACAAATGGCAGAACTTATGGGAATGAAGGTCACAATGGGGGAATGAAAAACACAATAGAGGGCACAGCAGATTTGAACCGGCAGAAGAAAGGATCAGTGAACTGGAAGACAAGACATTTGAATACATACACAAAAAATAACAGATGGTGGATAAATAGAAAAATATGAGCAGGGACTTAGGGAGCTGAGTGACAACATGGAACACATGAATATACATTCTTTGGGTATCCCAAAAGGAGAAGAGAGGGGAAAAGAGGCAGAAAGAATATAAGAGATATTCAATGAAAATTTCTCAACTCTCATAAAAGACAGAAAATTAGAGATTGAAGAAGCACAGCATACCCAAAGAGAATAGATCCCAATAGACCTACTCCAAGACAACCACTGATCAGACTGTCCAAAGTCAAAGACAAGGAGAGAATTCTGAAAGCAGAAAGAGAAAAGCAATCTATAACATGCAAGGGGAGCTTGATAAGACTATGTACAGCTTTCTCCACGGAAGCCATCGGTGAGAGCAGACAGTGACATGATATATTTAAGATACTGAAAGAGAAAAACTGCCTAGCAAGAATACTATATCCAGCAAAACTGTCCTTCAAAAATGAGGGCGAGATTAAAATATTTTCTGAAAAAAGACACTGAGAGAGTTTGTGAATAAGAGACCAGCACTACAAGAAATACCAAAGCAAGTGCTACAGGCTGATAGGAAAAGACAGGAGAGAGAAAGTTGGAGAAGAGTGCAGAAATGAAGATTATCAGGAAAGGTAAAAGAAGAGAGATCAAAAAATAAGAT
Source organism: Choloepus didactylus (assembly GCF_015220235.1). Lineage (NCBI taxonomy): Eukaryota > Metazoa > Chordata > Mammalia > Pilosa > Megalonychidae > Choloepus > Choloepus didactylus. The sequence continues at coordinate 74,057,700 of NC_051319.1, forward strand.
ATGAGATATAAAATCCAAAAGAAAAAATGGTAGAAGAAAGTACTTCCCTTTCAGTAATAACACTAAACATAAATGGATTAAACTCCCCAATAATAAGACACACACTGGCAGAATGGATTAAAAAACAGGACCCATCTATATGCTGTCTACAAGAAACTCACTTTAGACAAATGGACAAAAATAGACTGAAAGTGAAAGGTTGGAAAAGTATATTTCACTCAAAAAACAACCAGAAAAAAGTGGGAATAGCTATATTAATATAAGACAAATTAGAATTCAGAAGTAAAGCATTAAAAGAGATGAATAAGGACACTATATAGTAATAAAAGAGTCAATTCACCAAGAAAACAAAACAATCATAAATATTTAGGCACTGACAGAATGCCCCAAAATTCATGAGGAAAACACTGAGATCACTGAAAGGAGAAGTAGACACCTCTACAATAATAGCTGTAGATTTCAATACACTGCTGTTATCAATGGATAGAACATCTAATCAGAGGATCAATAAAGAAACAAAGATGTTGAATTGCATGATATATGAACTAGACCTGACAGCCATTTATAGAACATTGCATCTAACAAAAGCAGGATGCACTTTTTTCTCAAGTGCTCATGGAGCATTCTCCAGGATAGACCACATGTTGGGTGACAAAGCAAGTCACAAATAATTTAAAAATATTGATATTATACAAAACAATTTCTCAGACCACAATGGAATGCAGTCAGAAATAAAAGACAAAAGGTCATTAAATTAAAAAACATGTGAAAGCTAAAAAACACTCTCTTAGGAAACAAGTGGGTAAAGGAAGAAATGAAAAGAGAAAGTAGTAAATACCTAGAGGCAAATGACAATGAAAACACAACATATCAAAACTTATGTGATTCTACAAGGGCAGTGCTGAGAGGGAAATTTATTGACCTAAATGTCTATATTACAAGAGAAGAGAGAGCAAAAATTGCATAATTGTCCACCTCAAGGAACTAGAGAAAGAACAGCAAATAAATCCCAAAGCAAACAGAGGGAAAGAAATAACAAAGATCAGAGGAGAAATAAATGAAACTGAGAACAGCAAAACAATAGAGAATCAACAAAACCAAAAGCTGGTTCTTTGAGAAAATCAAAATTGATGGATGACAGGGAGAGAGAGAGAGAGAGAGAGAGAGAGAGAGAGAGAGAGAGAGAGAGAGAGAGGATGCAAATAAATGCAGTGAGAAATTGGAAAGGAAACATAACATATGATCCTGCAGAAATTAAGGAGATAATGAGAAGTTACTATGAGCAACTATATGTTAACAAACTAGACATCTTAGATGAAATTGACAACTTCCTAGAAAAGCGTAAACAACCAAAATTGATGCAAGAAGAAATAGATGACCTCAGAAAAACAATCACAAGGAAATAGATTGAGTCAGTCATCAAAAAGCTCCAAAAAAGGAAAAGTTCAGGATCTAGTGACTTCACATGTGAATTTGCCCAAGCATTCAAGAAAGAATTAGTACCAATCCTGCTCCAACTCTTCAAAAAAATTGCAAAAGAGGGAAAGCTATGTAACTCATTCTATGAAGCTTACATCACACTAATACCAAAATCAGACAAAGATACTACAAAAAGAAAAGAAAATTATAGACCAATCTCTTTAATGAATATAAATACAAAAATCCTCCACAAAATACTTGGTAATTGAATCCAGTAGCACATTAAAAGAATTATACACAGTGAAAAGTTTGGATTTATTCCAGGTATGCAAGGATGATTCAACAAAGAAAATCAATTAATGTAATACACCACATCAATAAATCAAAGCAGAAGAACCTCATTATCATCTTGATCAATGCAGAAAAGGCATTTGACAAAATTCAACATCCTTACTTGATGAAAAGATTTCAAAGACCAGAAAAGAAGGGAACTTTTTCAATATGACAAATGTGATATATGAAAAATTCACAGCAGACATCATACTCAATGGAGAGAGACTGAAAGCTTTCCCTCTAAAATCTGGAAAAAGACAGGAGTGCCCACTGTCACCATTGTTATTCAACATTGTGCTGGAAGTGCTAGCTAGAGCAATTAGGAAAGTAAAAGAAGTAAATGCATCCAAATTGGAGAGGAAGAAGTAAAACTTTCACTATTTCAAATGGCATGATTCTATAGGTAGAAAATCCAGAAAAATCTCCAGCAAAGCTACTAGAACTAGTCAATGAATACAGCAAAGTTTCAGGCTACAAGATCAACATGCAAAAATCTGTAGTGTTTCTATACACAAATAATTTGCAACAAGAGGAGGAATCAAGGAATAATTTCCATTTACAATAGCAACCAAACAAATAAAGTACTTATGAATAAACTTAATCAAGGTCATAAAAGACCTTTACACAGAAAACTATAAGAAATTGCTAAAAGAAATCAAGCAGGACCTAAAAAATTGGAAGAACATAACATGTTCATGGATTGGAACACAATATAATTAAGATGTCAACTCTATCTAAACAGATTTATAGGTTCAATGCAATATCAATTAAAATAACAACAACTTACTTTACAAAAATAGAAAAACCAATAACCAAATTTATTTGGAAGGGGAAGGTGCCCTGAATAGCCAAAAATATCTTGATAAATAGGAACAAAGTGGGAGGCCTCACAGTACCTGACGTTGAAGCATATTACAAACCTACAGTGCTAAAAACAGCATGGTGCTATCATAAGGAGAGATACCAACCAGTGGAATCGAGTTGAGTGTTCAGAAATAGACCCTAGCTTCTATTAACTATTGATCTTTATTAAGGCAGTCAAGCAAAGACAACAAGAACTGAGAAGCCTCTTCAATAAGTGGTGTTGGGAGAGCTGGATATCCATCTCCAAAAGAATGAAAGAGGACACCTATTTCACACCTTATACAAAAATTAATTAAAACTGGATCAAAGACATAAAAATTAGCACCAAGACCATAAGAATCTTAGAAGAAAATGTAGGGCAGTGCCTTAATCTTTTGATAGGAGGTGGTTTCATAGACCTCACATCCAAGGCACAAGAAAACAACAAATAGACCAATGGTATCTCCTCAAAATTAAACACATTAGTATATCAAAGGACTTTGTCAGAAAAGTAAAAAGGCAACTTACACAATAGGAGATGATATTTGGAAACCATATATTAGGTAAGGGTTTTATATCCCATATATATAAAGGGATCCTACAGCTCAACAATGGAAAGAACAATTCAATTAAAAAGTGTGCAAAAGACGTGGACAGACACTTTTCTGAAGAGGAAATACAAATGGGTCAAAAACATATGAAAAAATGCTCAACTTCACTGGCTATTAAGAAATGCAAATCAAAACCACAAAGAGATATCATGTCACACTTATCAGAATAGCCGTTATCCAAAAAACAGGAAATTGCAAGTGCTGGAGAGGATGTGGAGAAAGAGTCACACTTACTCATTGTTGGTGGGACTGTAGAATGTTGCAACCACTCTGGAAGACAGTGTGGAGGATCCTCAGGAAGCTAAGCATAGATTTGCTAAAAGACACAGCTATTCCATTGCTAGTTATATACCCAGAGGAAATGAAACTTAAAACACAAATGGACATTTGTAAACCAATGTTTATTGCACCATTATTCACAATTGGCAAGAGATAGAAACAGCCCATATGTCTGTGAACAGATGAGTGGATAAACAAACTGTGGTATATACACATGGTGGAATACTATGCAGCTGTAAGACAGAACAAAGACATGGATCATATAGAAAAGTGGATAAACCTTGAGAATATTATGTTGAGTGAATTTAGCCAAAACAAAAGAACAGATACTGTATGGTCTCACAAATATGAACAAACATTAATGAAAAAATTTTGAGAGTTAAAAGTTCACCACACAGGCTACAAGGAGATAGAGGGTAGAGATTGGGCATTTGATGCTGAAGAACTACAGAATGTTTAGCAGGATTGACTGTATAGATAGAGAAATAGAAAGCATAATACTGTGTGATAATATTGTAAGTACATGGAACAAAGATATCTGTGAATAAAGCTCAAAGAGGTGGGGTAGGAGAACATATGACACCAGAGGTAAAGGTAGATGATAGACTGGGACTGTATAACTTGGCAAAAACTGGAGTGGCCAATTACTGTTACTAAATGTACAAACATAAAAATGTTTTTGCATGTGGGAGAGGAAATGAATGTCAACCATGCAGAGTGTAGAAAAAGGGATGGTATTTGGGAAAAAATAAAATCAAAGCAAACTGAAGTCTTATGGTCAACAGTAAAATTGTAATATGTTTCCATTAAATGTAACAAAGGCATTAAATGCTAAGGGTGTATGAAAGGGGGATATAGAGGAGGGATATGGGATTCCTCATTGTGGCATTGTTTTCTGTCCTTACTATTGTATTGCATTGTATGACATGTTATTTTTCTTTTTATCATGTTTTGTATTATTTAAGGAGATAACTCAGACATGCAGATGAGTTGAAGGAGTGAAGAAGAATTAACTATAACTTGACTTTTCTAACTTGTTCAGCTGTGGTTTAATGGTGGTGATGTTAGTAAGAAATGAACAATCTAAAGATAGGTTTGGAGATTAAGGTGAGAAATCTGGTCTTGGGCATGTTGGATTTGAGGTACCTTTGAGACATCCAAGTGGAAATGTTAAAGAAATATTTAGCCAAATGGGCCTTGTGCTCAAAGGAAAAGTTTAGATTGGAGGGTACAGATTTGGAGATCTTCAATACTATGGGCCTGAATAATAACACCCAGGGAGGAAGGTACAGAGCAGTGCTGTACTCTGGAACTTTGTGCGGTAATGGAAACATGTTTTATCATTGCTGCCCAGTATGATAGCCAGTAGCCTCCAGCAACTATTGAACACTTGAAATGCCTAATGCAACTGAGGAACTGAATTTTTAATTTAATTTTACGTAACTGATTTAAGTTTTAATAGCCTCATGTAGCTAGTGGCTACCATATTGAACAGCACAGGTATAGAGTTCAAAAGAAAGCCTAGACCCAGCCTTGAGTTCAAACATTTAATGACTAGATAAAAGACAGATAAAATAGAGACTGAAAGAGTGGTCTAAAAGATGGAAAGAAAACCAGGAGGTGTTTTTGAAGTAGCATCAGTTATATTCAAGGGGGCCAAGAGGTGGAGAAAGATGAAACTTGAAAAGTATGTATTGAATTTGGTAGCCAAAAAAAAAATTGGGAGAGCAATAGGAAAGGGGAGGAAAAAGGTTCTAGGAGATATTATCAAAATAACGCATGTAACATTTGTAGAAACATTGTCAAGTGAGGCCTCCTTTAATCCACTGTTAGCAAACATTTGGTTGTTAGATTTACCAAGTCAGTTTAGAGACTAACTGAGGAAAACTGCCTCCTTGTCAGTGCCCGTCATTTAGCTCATTTTCCTCTTTTACCAGAGACTCAGCTCATTAAATGAATGTACTGGAATTTTAGGACTAGGAGTGACTTAGGTTATTGTTACTCCAAGCCTCTCATTTCACAAGTACCAAAATGTCCTTCCTGTAAGAAGTAAATTAGATTGTTAGATGTTTGGCTCTTCACATCTGCAGCACTAGAACATTTGAGGTATAAAACCATGTAGAACTTTTAAAATCACTTCTTTTTTCACAGTGAGTTTTAGTTAAATGTGCTATACTCCTCACATTCTACCTCGTTTTTTTTTTTTTTTTTTTTAACCAGTTGAAATTCAGCAAACATATTAGGTCAGTGCTATTTCCCTTGAGAAACAAAGTGATTATCCTAGGATGGAAAAAAACAATATAGTTACCTTAGAGAAGCTTGTTTATGCTGTAAATGTCATAATTTTGTTTTCTTACCTAAGTCCCAATTACATTCTTCCTTAATAAAAAGTACATAAAGATTTTAAAGTCAGTCATAGAATTAAACATTAATCGAAATTTAACTGCGCTTTTTCTAACCAGTATTTAAATTCGTTTGAAAATTGTCTTTCTGTAGACAGCCAGGTTTTTGTTTTTGTTTTTTTTTAATTTTTTATTTAAAGCTTTTATGTTTTTCTCATCCAAATGGTAAATTCATAACAGGTGCATTTAAAAACATAGTCTCACTTTTCTGATTTCCCACTTCCACCTGTGCATGTATTTGTTATAAAGTTACTATAGGAAAATTTCTTCCTACTCAAATTCTGTATTGGAAAAGTTTTTTTTCCTTTTCCTTCCATACTGATTTACTTTTCTACTTCTAATTATGCAGGCTGTGACAATTTACAAACTTCAAAGTTTAAAATTGTTATCAAATTTTAAGTTAGGAAGTAAATAATTTGAAATAATAACTTGTGGTTACAATCATGTACTCTAGAACCAGACTGCTTAGATTTGAATCTTAACCTCACTATTTATTGGTTTCATGATCTTGGGCTACTGCAACCTCTATGCCTCAGTTTCCTCATCTGTAAAGCAGACATAGTGGTAGCTTTTTCTTAGATTGTATGAGTTGCTATTTGTAAGGTGCTTAGAATAGTTCCTAAACACATAAGCTCTAATATATATAAACATTAAATAAGTGTTCGAAATTTTTGATGTTTTATTCAAAATAGAGATAGTGCTAAGGGAAACTTTAAAACTTGTACCTTTTATATGTGTGTGTGCACACTTCTTGTTTATTTTGCATTTTGTTTTTGAGAGGCATTTAAGTGATATTTTGAGTAGCAAGAAAGTGAATTTTTCTGTTGCGGACTTTGTTTTTTTCCAAGCAGTTGTTAGTATTTTTATTTGGAGGATGGAACAATAGCCCAGACTAAGGATGATTCTTATCCATCTTAAATTCATTCTTTTCCTTCCATTGAACCCTTTAAAATTAAGTAACATCAGTATACTACAGGAACTTTTTGTCTGCATTCATTGTATTGCAGTATATATATATTTTTAATAAAAGTTTTAAAGGCACACACTGACACATCATACATACCTGCACCTTAATGATTTCTTTCATTAACACATACACACACACTTTATGGAGTTAAGTACTGTAATAGTATATGTTTGGGCTCCCATTGCATTCCTAACTAAATTCCGTACGTATATTTTCTTCACTATTAATGAAAATCTCTAATTTTTTGTCCTCTATTATAGTCCCTAATGATTGATCCATTTTTTTACTTTCAAAAAGCCATAAATATAATTGAAATAGGTGTTTATAATTATCCTAATATGCCTGAAATTCAAAAAACAATAAACATGGAAGGTATGTCAAAGGATTATGTAGTAGGCCCCTACTTTGAAGAACTAAGTAATTATTCTACCTTTGACACACTTTTTAAAAAAACATTTTTTTCTCTAGTAACACATTCTAGTCGTTAGAGTTGTTACAACCATAGTATTGGACATGTAATAAACATTCAAATACTTAGTTAAAAACAGGCCATGCTTCCTGATGATTAAACTAAATTATTCTTACAACAATTCAGAGTTTTTGCTGCTGCTTCTATTCTTCAGAGGTTAGGGCTTCTCATATAAGGTTATTTTTGGTTTTATTTTCTGAATGATTTCCTCTTGCATGTCACTATAGAGCCCAATTTTGAAGTATATAATTACATTTATTACTTTCCTCTGGACCCTTGCCAAGTAATTTAATTTTCTTTTAAATGCAGGCCAAAACTATTAGATTCAATATTCCAGTTAAAAAATAGAAAGACTAATGATTATAAAGGTAAAGATTGATTTGTACCAACCAAGTAATTCTTTTTACTTAAAACTTAGCTAATATGGCTGAGCATCAGCTCTTCTTAGTCAAAAAATGTTTTTTTTCTTTTGTGAAGAAATTTGAACCAAAAAGTCCATCTTTATTTCAGCCAATTTCTGAAGACATTTAGTTCTGAAAAATAAATCATGATTTCATATTTTAAAGGTCAAGTAATAAATTAGATATTTTTGCTATTGTATTTTTCTTATTACAAAAGTAATATAAAATTAATACAGAAGTCATTAAAAAAATACAAAAACAAAGGGAAGCAATGCTATAATCTCATCACCCAAAAATAACATTTACCTTTTAGTTTATGTTTTTTTGTGTATGTATATACAGATGCATTATAATGTAGATATTAGATATAAATAGATATAAAATACAGATATTTTTACAAAATTATATATTATTTGTGGTTTTTAAAAATTACAGTAACATGAACATCTTTCCCCAAATGTAAGTAAATATCTTACAACTACGTAATTTCTAATGGCTTTATAATATTGTACCATTTGGATTTATTCTTTACTGAATCTAGTGCCTATTTTTGAACACTTAGTTCATTTCCTTTCTTTATAAATATGGCAAGCAATGATGCATTGAATATCTTTGTGCATATATCTTTCTTCGTAACTGATTATTTCATTAGGATAAATTCCTAGAAATGGAATTGCAAGGTATGTATATTCTTAGAACTTTTGACATACATTGCTAAATCAATTTCCAGAAAGGTTATGTCTGTTTATTCTTCTGTCAACATTGTATTTGAGTGCGTCTTTCAGTGCTCTTGCAAATACTGAGTGTGCTCCTTCTTCTTAATCTTTGCCAATCTGATTGCAAAAGATAGTTTTAATATTTAGTTCATCAATTCCTAGTGAGGGTGAACTTTTTAAAGGTTCATCTATTGTGTATATGTCTTTATTTCTGAATTGTCTGTTGATATCTATGGTAGACATTTGATATATCCTGAAGTCTGGCTTACATTATGCTTTGTTTTGGTAATAGCATCCAAATGCTTTTTTGGTGGGGTGAGGGAATTACCTCTCTGTGCATTTTGGTGGAACTATATAGGACCTTACCTGCTGCTACCGAATTGTGAGCACAAGACCAAATGTGCCAATCTGGTTCTCCTAAGAGTTTTGAGTATTGAGTGGTACAGTGCAAAGTCAGTGGTACAAGGCAAAGTCCAGCTGCTGAGACAATCAGCTGCTGACAGCTCACTGCCTCCCTTACTGGGGACCTACTTCACCCTGAGAGCACCCCCAGGCTAATGACTACCTGAATGTGCAATACAAAGGCTCTTGCCTCAATTTGGAGCAACTCTAAAGGGCTGTCCCAGCAAAGAGAACCTTGTGGGATTGACTGAGGCTTCAGTTGCAACTTCATTGTGAATTTGCTTCTCCCTCTGCCCAATCTTGCCTTCCTCTCTTTCTTATGGGTGTATCTCCTGAGAGCACCAACATACCTCCTCTGCACAACTCTCCACCTTCATCTCTCCATTTATCCCAGTGGCAGCCCTCAAGGCAGGGCTTTTTGGTGGTTCCTGCTGCCAAGACCCTCTGGAACTACTTTTCTTGTCCTTTCAGGGTCTGATTCTTCTTCTTTTTACTTTCTCTCATTCTGCCAGTTAATTCATTCTTTAAGTTAACAGAGTTCGTTTCTGTGGCTTGCAGCCAAGAATCAGCACTAATAAAATGTTCTTTGCCACTTTTCTGGTGTAAGAGTTCTTTATTGTATTATGGGCATAAACCTTAAACTAAATTGGTTTTCTCTAGTTTGTCAGTTGCACTGTAGCTTTATTAATAATGTTTGCTTTCAATTATTTAAGAAATTTATTGCAGTCAAGTCTCTCTGTCTTTTTTTTTGTGATTTTTACCTTTCATATCATGCGTAGAGAATCCTTTATCATAGCAAGATCATTCACATAAAAATTAATAAGTAGATACTTTTATTTCAAGGGTTCATTTACATCTACTACTTCTTCTGACATTTATTTTTCCTATGGTAGGATGCAGTAATTGAACTATTTAATATTTATGTTAAAATCTGTTATAACAAAAATAAAGTTTCAGTGGCTGAGAGATTTCAAATGGAGTCGAGAGGTCATTCTGGAAGTTATTCTTATTCATTATATAGATACCTGTTTTTAGTTTTTAGTTTATTAGAATACTAGAAGGAAATACTTGAAACTGTTGAAGTGTAATCCAGTAGCCTTGATTCTTCAAGATGATTGTATAACTATATAGCTTTTACACTGTGGTTATGTAATTGCGAAACCCTTGCTACTGACACTCTTATCCAGTGTATGGGCAGATGAGTAAGAAAATAAAGGCAAACCGCTCTCTCTCTCTCTCTAACTGAGCCAGCTCGGCAGGTGAACTCACTGCCCTCCCTACTACATAGGACCCGACTCCCAGGGGTGTAAATCTCCCTGGCAACGCAGGATATGACTCCTGGGGATGAATCTGGACCCGGCATCGTGGGATTGAGAATATCTTCTTGACCAAAAGGGGGATGCAAAATGAGACGAAATAGTTTCAGTGGCTGAGAGATTTCAAATGGAGTCAAGAGGTCACTCTGGTGGACATTCTTATGCACTATATAGATAACACCTCTTAGGTTTCAATGTATTGGAATAGCTAGAAGTAAATACCTGAAACTATCAAACTCCAACCCAGTAGTCTGGACTCCTGAAGACAACTGTATAACAATGTAGATTACAAGGGGTGACAGTGTGATTGTGAAAACCTTGTGGATCACACTCCCTTTATCTAGTGTATGGATGGATGAGTAGAAAAATGGGGACAAAAACTAAATGACAAATAGGGTGGGATGGGGGGATGGTTTGGGTGTTCTTTTTTACTTTTATTTTTTATTCTTATTCTGATTCTTTCTGATTAAGGAAAATGTTCAGAAATAGATTGTGGTGATGAATGCATAACTATATGATCATAATGTGAACAGTTGATTGTATACCATGGATGACTGTATGGCATGTGAATATATTTCAATAAAACTGAATTTAATTTAAAAAAAAAAGGCAGTCAAAAAATTAAATAATAGGAGGGGATAAGGGGTATTGGGTGTTTTGCATATTCTTTTTTATTTGTATTTTTTTTTTTTTTTGGAGATTGAAAATGTTCAAAAATTTATTTTGTTGATGAATGCACAACTATATGATGATACCTGAACCACTGACTGTACTTTTTGGATTATCTGGTATGTAAATATATCTCAATAAAATTGCATTTAAAAAAAAAAATCTATCATAACAGTATCCTCAACTTTCAATGCTTAAATAAAATTTTATTTTTTATTTTTTGTATTGTTTACTCAGACAACAGTCCAAAAATGATATGTCTTATACTGAATAGTCAGCTGTGCTGTACTCATCAAGAGGCTTCCATCTCTAGGTCCAGGGGGCCCAAGGTAGTTTCTTTTGTTGCTCTTTTCCAGTCAGTGGGAAGAGGATACTAGAAAATAGAAAACAAGCAGCTTCCTTGTCATTTATATGTATAACATAAAACACACACACTTCCTTGCATTTATTGGCCAAAATTTAGGCACTTGGGTATGTACAGCTGCAAAACAGGTTGAGAAGTATTGTCTTTTGCTGGGCATTCATGCAGACAGCCAAAACCATGTAGTTCTGAGAATTCCCCATGATGAGTCCTGCCAGTGGGTAGAAACCTGAGTTTTAAAGGATTATAAAACTGTTTTAATACTAGTATTAAAATGGTGATTATGTCAAATATGGAACTGAAAATATACCTACAAATACTAAGTGAAAATTAACACGTAGTTAACATTTTAAAGGGATTTTCCCCTTACAAAATGTGTGTGTGTGTCTGTGTCTATGTGTGTACATGTACCTTAACAATTCAAAGTTTCCCTTCCTCCCCCTCCACCCCACCATATGTTGGATATGAATGAGCTGAGAAGAGATTTCTCTTTTTTTAGAATAGATGATTTTAAGTCTCTTGATATGCTTCTTGTACTTCTTTTGTTCATCTGTCAGATTCTTTCTGAATTAGGTGAATATAAGCAATAATGATGGGAAGAATATAATAGTACCATTATTTAAAAGCGTTTGCAATGTATGAAATATATTCCCAATGAAATGTAGTATGCTTGAAAAATAATGGCTATATCTGATTTAAGAATGAATATTAAAGATTTAATGAAGAAGGAATCAGAAATTCCAACTTCTCATCAGATTATTGAATCTGTTCTCAGTACTGGTACTGATTTTTACTGAAATTGTTTGGACATGGTTCCACATTCAGCTTCTCTATACTTTATTTCTTGATTAATGCCTAAACCTTGTAATTCATCCTACAAGTCTGAGGTTGACTCCTTGGAAACTCCTTACTCCTTAGAGTTAAGACATCCTTTGGTGTCATAGATAGAATATTGGTCTGCGTGAATCATGGTTTTGATGTAGAAACATATTGGATGTTTTGTTTGTTTTATTTTTGTATTTTTTATGATATATAACATACAGAAAAGTGTTTAAAACATAAGTGTACATTTTGATGAAAATTATAAAACAGATACCTGTATAAATCACCACCTAGGTCACAAAACATAACCTTACCAGGCCCCAGAAGCCCTTATGTGTGCCCCTTGGAGATCACTATCATATTCCCCCCCAGTCCCAGGTGGTTTATGATAGTAATTTCCTTGGTTTTTCTGTGTATATATCCTTAAGACTAATAGGAATGTGTTCATACTGCGTATTTCTTTTGCATCTTGCTTCTTTTCAGCATACATTTGTGCATTTCATCCATGTTGTTGTATGTGTTGTAGTACATTTATTTTCACAGCAGTAGAGTATTAACTTTCTATGACCATACCACAATTAATGTTTCCATTCTGCTGTTGATGAATATTTGGTAACTTCCAGGTTTGGTTTGGTTTTTGCTGTTGCAAACACTACACCTTTTATATATGTGTCATGATGAATATGAACCTAAGTTTCTGTAGGGTCTATATCGAGGAGGGTAATGCTAGTTCATAGGTATATATTTCTTCACCTTCGGTACATAATTACCAACCGTTTCCCCAAGTGTTTGTACTGAGAATGGTATTATTTTTAAAGGTCTTTACCAAGTCTTCAAATATTTGCTATAAGTTTATAGAGAAAGGAAAACAAACTGGTTATACTATGGTATTGGGTTGAATTATAAAATAAATTTTAAAATACTTTCTGGAAAGTGGAAGCCCATTCTTTTCCAGTTACTAGTTTTAAAAAGGTACATCAGATGGTCGGGGAAGATGGCGGCATAGAAAGAAGTGGAAGACTTAGTCTCCCCCAGAACAATTCATAAATGAACAAAAAAGCAGGAAATAACCTGGAATAACAGCGGGGAGACAAACGTGACTGTACACTCAACATCCACCGACATGAATTGGGAGGAATGCCCGAGATCACAGCATAAAATCTGTAAGTAAAACTGCGGACCCGCGCTGAGAGCCGAGAACCTAGAGCCGAGAGCCCCTCCCTCACGGAAGCCGCACCGTGCACTCTCTCAGCCCAGCTCCAAGTGAGGTTTTAATATTAACTACTCAATACAGACAGCGAATCCTCAATAAGCAGACAGAGGCTTTTGGTGACAACTGACCTTGGGAGAATCGGGGAACATATCTCTCTCATGATAGGGAGCCCAGAGAATCGGATGTTATCTCTGGCTGACGGGTGAACCTGGGAGTTTTTCTGTCCCTCACTCTCTGTGGAGAAAACCTCAGCTGTTCTCAGCCCACAAGGCGTTGCAGTAAAGACAGCCTCAGACATTCTGCATTCTGAAACGAGCTGAGAGCCCCGTGGCACAGCCCAGTGGCCCAGGGCTTCCCTTGAGGGACGGCGCACACTGGTGACGTAGCACGGCATTCCCTCAGCTGAGCTCCTGGAGGATTGCGGCTGGGAGGGGGAACCTGCTGGGAGAACCCAGTGGTGCTATACCAAGTCCGGTGGTTTGTGGAACAGCGAGAGAGAGGGTCTGGGGCTGAACTGAAATGAAGGCTTAGACTCTTGCGTCAGCTTTGAATCTTCTGGAACCTGGGAGATTTGAACAGTAGAACTGCCCTTCCTCCCTGGCCACCCGTACACATGCCCCACATTCAGGGCGGACGGCTCCAGCAACACACCCAAACTGAGTTCTCCAACTGAACCCACAAGAATCATTTCCCCACACACTGCGGAAAAAAGGTTGAGAGCTGACTTGAGGGATATAGGTGACTCACAGATGCCATCTGCTGGTTAGAGACAGTGTACGTCACCAAACTGTGTCTCTGAAAAATTAGATCGATATCCTTTTTTTTTGTTACAACTTGAAAGAACCCTATCAAGCAAAACAAATGCCAAGAGGCCAAAAACAACAGAAAATCTTAATGCATATGATAAAACCAGACAATATGGAGAATCCAGCTCCAAACACACAAATCAAGATTTCGGAAGAAACGTACCTCGCACAATTAATCAAAGAACCACAATCAAAGAACAAAAACTTGGCAAAGGATTTAAAGGACATCAAGAGGACCATGGCCCAGGATATAAGTGCCATAAAGAAGACCCTAGAAGAACATAAAGAAGACATTGCAAGAGTAAATAAAAAAATAGAAGATCTTATTGAAATAAAAGAAACTGTTGGCCAAATTAAAAAGACTCTGGATATTCACAATACAAGACTAGAGGAAGCTGAACAATATCTCAGTGTCCTAGAAGTCCAGAGAACACAAAATGAAAGAACAAAAAAAAGAATGGAGAAAAAAATCGAAAAAATCGAAATGGATCTCAGGGATATGATAGATAAAATAAAACGTCCAAACTTAAGACTCATTGGTGTCCCAGAAAGGGAAGAGAAGAGTAAAGGTCTAGAAAGAGTATTCAAAGAAATTGTTGGGGAAAACTTCCCCAACCTTATACACAATATAAACACACAAAGCATAAATGCCCAGCGAACTCCAAATAGAATAAATCCAAATAAACCCACCCCAAGACATATTCTGATCAGACTGTTAAATACTGAAGAGAAGGAGCAAGTTCTGAAAGCAGCAAGAGAAAAGCAGTTCACCACATACAAAGGAAACAACATAAGACTAAGTAGTGACTACTCAGTGGCCACCATGGAGGCAAGAAGGCAGTGGCATGACATATTTAAAATTCTGAGAGAGAAAAATTTCCAGCCAAGAATACTTTATCCAGCAAAACTCTCCTTCAAATTTGAGGGAGAGCTTAAATTTTTCACAAACAAATGCTGAGAGACTTTGCCAATAAAAGACCTGCCCTACTTCAGATTCTAAAGGAAGCCCTACCAACAGAGAGACAAAGAAAGGAGAAAGAGATATAGAGAATTTTAACAGACATATATAGTATCTTACATCCCAAATCACCAGGACACTCATTTTTCTCTAGTGATCACAGATATTTCTCCCGAAGGGACCATAAGCTGGGACATAAAACAAGCCTCAAGAAATTAAAAAAAAAAAAAAAAAAATTGAATATACTCAAAGAACATTCTCCAACCACAATGGAGTACAAATAGCAGTCAATAATTTTTGAACTATAACTCCACTATTTACTTCCTACATGATAAAAAATACACAAACTCTAAGGACAAATCAGTGGTTTTGAACTCAATGTAAAATATGTAATTTTAGACAACTATATAAAGGTGGGGGAATGAAGGAGTATAGGAACATAGTTTATGTGCCCTATTGAAGTGAAGGTGGTATCAAAGAAAAACAAGATTGATAGGGATTTAAGAGGTTAATTTTAAGCCCCACAGTAGATTATCAGAGAATATAACTGTAGAGATGAAAAGTAGAGTTTGGGTTAAGAGAAATGGGGGAAGGGGCAATGGGGAGTTAAGAAAGGAGTGTAGGGTTGCTGTTTGAGGTGAAGGGAAATTTCTAGTAATGGATGATGGGAAAGAGCATAACATCATTCTGAATGTGATTAATCCCACTAATGGAAGGCTAGGGAGGGGGTGGAATGGGAAGATTTAGGCTGTATATATGTTTCCACAACTGAAAAAAGAAAAAAAAAAAAAAACAAAAGACCGTCTAACTAGATGACAATTGAATGCTAAGGATGAACTTGGATGGGATTGGAGGGTGGAGGACAGGTGGCTCGAAGGGACGCAGTTGAGACATAAGGAAAAGGAAATACAGAATGTAAGCATTGTATCATTGTTGAATCTCTTATACTTCTTAGCTGCGCTTAATGGAATTACATAAAAGAATGTTCTTGTTCATGGGAAGTACATACGTGAATTATAGTGTATGTTCAAGGATGTGTGCAGCTAACTCTCATATGTTCAGAAGACGGAGCAATAGATGATGGATGATAGATAGGGAGGGAGGGAAAGAAATAGTGATGTGACAGCATGTTAAAGTTGGTGGATTGAGCTATCAGGGGACAGGGGTCAGGGTATGATGGAATTCTGTGTATGGGGCTAGTATTGTTTTTGCAACTATTCATGTAACTTTGAATTTATTTCAAAATAAAAAAAAGGTACATCAATATGGATGATATGAATTCTATGCCATACATATTTATTGAACAGTTGGTACTTATGTTGCTTCTTTTCTTCATATTATTTGACAGTATTACAAAAGGAACTATTTAAACATATTTATGTATAAATAAAACATATGATATATAAATATATATGCACATATAACTTAGTAATTATTATAAACCTCAGCATATACAGATTTACTTAAAACTTAATTTAAAAAAGAAAAATGTATTATACATGGTTAAAACAAATTTAAATCAGGCAGAAAGGAATAAAATGACAAGTCCCTCTCCATTGATAATTCCTCTCTCTGAAGTTAAGCCTGGTTAACTATTTCTTTTATATGTTCCCTGAAAATTAAAATTATGTGTATTTCTCCATTTACATAAATGGGCCATAATGCACATGATATTTTTCACTTTCTTTAACAGCATCTATGACTTTATCTTTATATACATATATACATATATATATAAAGCCAATTTAAGGAATTGGCTAACATGATTGTGAGGACTGGCAAGTACAAATTCCAAAGAGCGGGCCAAATTCTGTAGGGCAGGGAAATTCTATTAAGAGTGATGTTGAAGTCTGGAGTCTGAATTCCATAGGATGAGAAACTTAGAGAAAAGTAGAGGATATAGTCTTGAGGCAGAATTTCTTCTGATTTCTGGACCCCTCAGTTCTTTGCTTTTAAGACCTCTTAAAAGCAACTGATTGAATAAGGCCCACCCACATTATATGGAGGGTAAAGTTTTTAAAGTCAGTTATCTACAAAATACCTCCACAGCAACATATAGGCCAGTGTTTGAGCAAACAACTGGGCACCATAAACTAACCAAATTGACACATAAAATTAGCCATCATGGGTATATAATAATTTATTTAACCAGTCAATAATTAGTGAATATTTAGATCATTTCCAGGTTTTTGTTAACCAATAGTGGATTAGTAAATGTGTTGGAGCTTACACCTTGTAATTTTTGAGAGATTTTTCAATGGTTAAATTCTTAGATGTAAAATTATGGTTCATTTAAAATCTTTGTATAGTTATTGCAAAATTGCCTTCCAAAATTACCAATTTACATTTCTTTCAGTTGCAGTTTGCCAACATTGTGTATTAACAGAATAGTTTATGTGTGACCACTTGTCTTGTAAATTTATAAAGATATCTAAATTTAGTTCAAATATAACTCAAAATATTTAGCATTTAAAGATGAACCAGATTTCCAAAAATTCTCGATCTCGCAAAGCTTGTTTTCAATAAAACAGCTTGGTTAAATGCATAAATAAATGATATTTAATTTATAGCCTTATAAAACTTTTCCTATAACAGAGTTTTTTTTTTTAATTGTATCTTAATTTTTACTGTTCCATCTATAATGCTGTGAGATGCTTAGCTGGCTCTACTTTTAGAAATTAAATAGCAACTATAATGCATATTGTATTAATACATTGAAAAATGTTCTTAAAATGCTTGCATTTTTTCTCTAAAAATATATATTTTTCATTT
The DNA here is from genome assembly GCF_015220235.1 of Choloepus didactylus. NCBI lineage: Eukaryota > Metazoa > Chordata > Mammalia > Pilosa > Megalonychidae > Choloepus > Choloepus didactylus. The sequence goes on from NC_051319.1 coordinate 74,075,459, forward strand.
TAAAAATTCTGGGATAACATAAAAAGAACATTTTGTATGTAGTATTAAAAGTTGAATTCTACATGGTATGATGTTGTTCCTCTACTAAAGAAAATGCAGAAATTAGTTAAAAAGTTAGTTAAAATGTAAATATGCAGTAAATTATCAGCTACCTGGACCCTGCTAGAAATAAATCTTCTGAATATCAGAAATTTCTAAACAGCTGAATAAGTCTTTTTTTTTGCTTGCAAGTCTTTTTATTAATTTTCTTTGTTAGAGAAGTTGTAGGTTTATAGAAATATCATGCATAAAATACATAAAATACAGAGTTCCCGTGTACCACCCTGTTATTAACACCTTGCATTACTATGGTACATTTGTTATAATTCATGAAAGAACATTTTTATAATTGTACTGTTAACTATAGTCCATCATTTACAATAGGGTTCACTGTGTTGTACAGTCCTGTTTTCTATTTAAAAGTATTCTAGTAACATGTACATGACCTAAAATTCCCCCTTTTAACCACATTTCATGTATATAATTCAGTACCGTTAAGTAGACTCACAATGTTGTGCTACCGTCAGTACCATCCATTACCAAAACTTTACAATCAACCCAAATAGAAACTCTACAATTTGAGCATTAACTTCCCATTCCCTACCTCTAACCCAGCCCCTGGTAACCTGTATCCTAGACTCTGATTCTATGAGTTTGTTTATTCTAATTACTTCATATCATTGAGATCATACAATAGTTATCCTTTTGTATCTGGCTTTTTTCACTTAATATGATGTCTTCAGGATTCATCCATGTTGTTGCATGAATCAGAACTTCACAACTGCATTATATTCCCTTGCATGTGCATACCAGATTTTTTTTTTTTTGTATCCATTTATCTTTTGATGGACACTTGGGTTGCTTCAATCTTTTGGGAATTGTAAATAATACTGCTGTGAAGTTTGGTGTGCAAATATCTGTTTGAGTCCCTGCTTTCAATTCTTTGGGGTGTATACCTAGAAGTGGGATTGCCAGGTCATATGGAACTCTAACTTAGCTTTCTGAGGAACTGCCCAACTGTTTTCCACAGTGGCTGCATCATTTTGCATTCCCACCAACAATGAATAAAGTTTCCAATGTCTGCACATCCTCTCCAATACTTGTTATTTTTCCACTCACCCTAGTGGGTGTGAAATAGTATCTTGTGGTTTTGGTTTGCATTTACCTAATAACTAATGATGTTGAACATCATTTCATGTGCTTTTTGGCCATTTGTATATCTTTTTGTCTCTGTATATCTTCTTTGGAAAAATGTTTATTCAAGTCTTTTGCCCATTTTGGGGGGTGGTTTCTACCTTCTGGCTATTATGAATATTGCTGCTATAAACACTTGTGTCCAAGTTTCTATGTGGGCATATGTTTTCATTTCTCTTGGGTATGTACTGAGGGGTGGAATTAAATTATTGTTTCACTTTCTTAAATGGTGTTCTACTTTTGCTTTTAATAGAATTTATTTAATTGTAAGTTTAAGTCATGGCTGTGTTTAACAACTAGCTCGCAAAATTCCTGAAATTTTAACAATTGACTTTTGCAATCCATTAGTAGCCAGCTTCCTGGTCAGCAGGTAAGGTTGTCCTTTGGGGCAGGCTGGTTGTGCTCTGTGAAAGCAATCTTCAAATGTTTGCGGAATGAATGCATTCTGCTAAAGTGCTCTACTTATGTCATCTTTCATTAATTAAATAGTTCCATTTCCAGTGTTTTTAAGCATGTATTACAGGCTGGACATTGTCAACTTATGCATGTTGGGCCATAATAGCTTTTTTTAAAAAAAAGTATTGTGGTAACATATATATAAATATTATATAAAACATAAAATTTGTCATTTTAAGTATACAATTCAGTGGTATTAATTACTTTTACAATGTTGTGCAACCATCATCACCATCTATTACCAAAACATTTTCATCACTCCAAACAAAAGACTACCCATGAAAAAAAGAATACCATTTCCCCCCTCCCCCCAATCATTGGTAACCTCTAATCTGCTTTCTGTCTTTATGAATTTGCCTATTCTATATATCTTATATAAGTGGAATCCAATTTTGTCCTTTTATATCTGGTCTATTTCACTTAGTATAATATTTTCAAGGCTCATCTATGTTGCAGCATGTGAATAATAGTTTCTTAAATGTAAGATTTTAATTGCCTTTAGGAATCTTCTGTAAGGTACTATAACTATATTATTTCCTCTACTGTTTAAGAGAATACTGAAAATACTTTTAACACTTTCTTGGCTCATAACAACATTTGGAGTTATATAGTTATTTTAACATGTTGAAGGTGGCAGTTGTAAATACAATTTTAGTTATATTGAGGACAATTTTCCATGGGCCTCTTGTGTTTCTGTATGTCTTCCAAGCAAAGACACTGACTTTCTTTGTTCCAGACTATCTTTTTTAGAATATTTGTATAGCAAACAGCCTTGGAAGATAGAGATAATGTCTCCTTATGGATTGATAATCCAGTAATGAAGAAATACTACCTGTTATATAAGATTCAGATTCCCTAAGTGCAGGGTTCTTCTCCTGTAAAATAACCACTGTTTTCCCATGTATCACCTGCCTCTCTTCCGTTGCCCTATGAAAATTGGAACTGGTGCAAATGCTGACACTCTGGTAACTGCTACTGCTGTAAGTAAAGTCCTTTGTCTCTAACCCAGGAGTCTGCTTTCTGCCAGCATATATGAAACTGTGGCAGGCTAACTTATTAGCTTGCAATTAGGCCATCCAGACACAGTCTGTGTGTTGAATTTGGCTCCAGGGCAATATTTTGCCAATCCCTGATACAAAACATGGAAGCAAAACCGTATTCTGCTTCCCTAGCAAGTTCTCGAGAACTTTTCTCCAAATCATGGCAGCTTGGATTTTAGATATGCTATCCTCATGACTGATAATAAAATGAAGCATATGCTGCTGCATTTCTGCTTAGAAATAAAATATGGCTGTCTATCAAATTGATTAGCTGATGAAAAGAAAAACCAGTATTTTTTTAAAGTGGTTTTCTAGAAAATTTTCATTTTCACTATTGCTCTTGGAAATCAGTTGATCTGTTAGTCAAGTAGCTAACAGTAGGCAGTGGGCAACTTTTGTCAGCTTATCCCTTTTATCACATATACATTCCTCACAATAAAAATTTACATTAAGTTTATGGGGAGGGTTTGTTCTAAAATCTATAACCTATTCCTCAGCAAATAGTCATACTTTTATGAGGTTCTTCTTAAGGTTTGTGATAACAGAATTTCTAAAACAAAGAATATTAAACATTGGGTCTAGATTGATAATCCAGTAATGATGAATTACGCAATTTTAATCAGTCTTCCTCCTGAGGACAAGTTTTAAAAGCTGTTTAAAAAAAAGAAAAAAATCTGTGAGTATATCTCAGACTTAAAAAAAATAAGGAAGAATTAGCCATCTCCAGGATCTGGGTGAGGGTTGAGGCCTAGGAAAATGGCCCAGTGATTACAGTTGCTTTTGCCCTAGGGACAAAAATGAAGAGACTGGCCCCTAGTTTTGTAGCCTGGAATAAGCTACAGGACAGAGATGAGAGTCCAGGGCCAATGAATCAGGGATCATGGTGAGCTACTTGTCCAACATTAGGTTGGGACCCCAAGAGTTACACCATAGAGGAAAAGAAGAACCAGAAGGAGACAGCGTTTTTAGGGACTATTGCCCAGTTTTAAATCATCTCAGTCCCAGTAATTGTTCTGAGATGATTCTGCATTCCTAGTACTCCCAGGAACTTGGAAGAATTAAATGTAAACCCCCTCTAGGGGAAAAAAAATAGCATCCTAGGCCTCAAATTGTTTCTATAATTTTTCATGAGGAGACAAAACATATGACACACACACACACACAAATATAATGCAATAGAAACAACAGAAACAGACACATGGGAGCTTTACTTATTAATGATACAACATAATATATCAGATTATACTTACTATTTTTCAGGAAAACAAAAGACAAGATTATAAATTTTGAAATTAAAATTTAAAAAGAAGGAAATGAAAATTCTAGAATTGAAAATAAAAAGAAAATATAATAAGTGAAGAACTCAATGTGGAGATACAGATGGAGAGAGGGAGAATATGGGTCAGAAAAAAATATACAGAATGAAGCCTGTAAAATTTAGATGCAGTTGAAGATAGAATAAGTAAAATTAAAGAAAGTATCCATAATAAACTTTAAAGAGTTAAAAAGATGGGAAATAGGTAAGAGAGGATGAAAGACTTAAAAAATCTAGTGAGAAGGTCTAAAATCCTTGGAATGTCCCAGAAGGCAAAGAGAAGAATAGGGCCGAAGCAACATTTGAATAGATAATGACCGAGAACTTTCTAAAACTAATAAAGACATAAAGCCTCAATTTCTTCAAGATGACTAGGAAACCAAGGCAGGATAAATAAATTTAGGCCTCAATCAAGGCAAAAAATATAGTACAAATGTGGAAAACTAAACAAGGAAAAAAATTTTAGAGCTACCAGAAGAAAAAAAACAAGTGACTCTTAACTGTGAAATTAGTCTTAGAGCTGACTTCTTAATAGAAATAAATAAGCCAGAAGACAATGGAATAACATCTTCAAAATACTGTAGGAAATAACTGCCAAACTAGAAGTATATACCTAATGAAAATACCCTTTGGAAATGAAGACAGTTTTCAGATAAACAAAAAAAGGTGTGAATTCATCAGTATCAAACCTGGGCTAAAAGAAACACTAAAAGGAGTTCTTTAGACAGATATAAAATAATCTCAGCATATGGTTGAAGATGTAGGAAGGAAGTAAAAGCAATTAAAGTAGTAAATATGTGGGTAAATATAAAAGAATATTGAAAGTATAAAGCAATAATAACCTCTCAGATTTAAATATAGAGAGAATTAAAACACTTGAAAGAATGGCATATAAAACAGAAGGATGTTAAAAGAGCTAAACTGTTCTAAAGACCTTGCCTTGCATGGAAAGAGGGTGAATCTATTAAATAATTTTCTTTAATAAGTCAAGGATATATGTTTTAATCTTTAGGAAAATTATTAATAGTAAAAGAGTATATAAACTCTAAGTTAATATAAAGGGTGTTTTAATTTCCTTGTTGCCAAAGCAAATACTAATGTGGTGGACTGGGTTAAACAATGGGAATTTGTTGGCTCATGGTTTTGTGACTAAGAGAAAGTCTCAATCAAGGTGTTCAGGCAAATGCTTTCTTCCCAAACACTGGTGTTCTGAGACTGGATGCCAGTGATCCTTGATCCTGGGCTTCTATGTCACATGGCCATACACATAGCAGTCTCTACTGGCCTCTCCATTCTCTTCCAGATTCCATTGACTTTTAGCTTCTGGCTGCTCCCTCTGTGGCATTTTCTATCTTCCTGACTTTCCCTTTAAGGCCTTCAGTAATAGAATTAAGACACATTCCTTGGCCACATCTTAGCTGAAGTAACTTCATCAAAAAATCTGACTTACAATGGGTTCATACCCACAGGAATGGATTAAGTTTAAGAATTTACGGGGCGGGGGGGGGGGATCTATAGCTCCAGACCACCACAGAAGGCAAAATGGAATAAAAAATAGAAAATAAACTAAGAAAGGAAAGAAGATAAATAGAAAGTACTTCAGAAAAGGATAGACTTAAACACAAATATATCATTAATTACATTAAATGTAAATGGACTAAATGCTTCAATAAAATGTAAACTTAATGCTATGCTGTTTACAAGAGTGATATTTTAAATGTTGATGCAGAAAGATTAAAAGTAACAGGATAGAAAAATATGCAAACGCTGACCAAAGGTATGCTAATGAAGTTATCTTAAGATAAAAGAATTTAAGATAAGCAATAAAACAATTAAGAAAAAAGCATTATTAGAAAGGGGATGGTTAAAAGTTTTAATCCTACCATGAAAAGATAAAATTATGTAATTATAACCTCAAAAAATATAAAGTATAAATTGATGGTACTACAAGGTAACCTAAACAAACCCATAATTCTAGCGAAAAATTTTTGTGTGTGTGGAAACAGTTTCCCATTTTTACCATTTTTTAAGGTTACATGTCAGTGGTATTAATACATTCACAATGCTATTCTACCATAACCACCATTTATTACCCTTTGCATGACCACAAGCAGAACCTCTTTCCCTATTAAGCAATTAGTCCCCATCCCTCCTCTTCCACAGTCCCTAATAACCTATAATCTTCTTTATGTCTCTATGAATTTGGTTATTCTAGATATTTTGTATTAGTTGAATCATACAATATTTGTCCTTTTGTGCCTGGCTTATTTGACTCAACACTATCAGAGTACATCCATGTTGTAGCATGTATGTACTTTTTCAGCTTAGTAGTATTCCATTGTATGGACATACTACGTTTGATTATCCGTTCATCTGTTAATGGTCTCTTAAGTTGTTTCCACCTTTTGGTTATTGTGAATAATGGTGCTATGAACATTGGTGGGCAAATATCTGCTTGTCCCTGCTTTCAGTTCTTTTGGGTATATACATGGGAGTGGAATTGCCAGGACATAGGTTAATTCTGTGTTTAATGTTTGAGGAGATGCCAAACTGTTTTCCACAGTGACTGTACCATTTTCATAATGAAAAATTTTAACACACCTCTCTCAGTAACAGAACAAGCAGATTAAACATATAAAATCAGCAAAGGTATAGAAGATTTGCACAGTTAGATTAGCAAACTTGACTTAATGAACACATATGGAACACTGCACCCATCAACTGGAAAACTAGGCCCAAATGACTTCTACCAAACATTTAAGGAGTTAACATGCCAATCTTACACAACCTCTTTCAGAAAACAGAAGAAAAAAAGGAACATTCCACATAATGAGGATAGAACATAGAAAATAAATTAAAAGCCAATCTCACTCATGGATAATATATCAATATTATTACAAATGCCCAAATAGTGTTTATTTCATGTATTAAAGATTGAGTTAATATTAGAAATGCAATCAGTATAGCTCATCACATTAACAGAAAAAGGATGATAATTTTGTAATTTTCTAAGTAGATGCAAAAAAGATGTTTGATAAAGTATAGCATCCATTTGTGATTAAAAACTCTGTAAACTAGAAGTCAAAAGGAACCTCCTTCATGTGATTAAATATCTCCAAAAACCTACAGCAAACATTATACTTCACATTATATTACACTCATACTTAAAGTGTTGAAAACTTTCTTTTTAAGATAGGAAATGAGACACGAATATCATTACTTACTTTTACTCAACATTATATTGGAAGTTCTCGCCAATGGTGTAAAACAAGAAAAATAAATATGGAAGTATTTGAAAGGAAAAACTGAAACTATCACTTTTCATAGTCAATATGATTGTGATTGTAGAAACACATGAGAATCCATAGATAAATTATTGGAGTTAAAGGTGAGTGTGGCAGGTTGAGTTATGTACCCCAGAAAAGAATATGTTCTTAATACCATTCCTGTGTGTGTGAACTCATTGTTAATAGGGCCTTTTGAAGATGTTATTTTTAGTTGAGGTGTGCCCAGCTGAATCAGGATGGATCTTAATCCTGTTGTTGGAGACCTTAAAATGAGAAAGTCACAAGAAGGGACAAGAAGCCAGAAGTCACTGGGAACCCAGAAGAAAAAGGAGAGCATGTCTCCATGTGATGGGAGAACCAAGGAAACCAAAGTTTGCCTACCAACCCGAATGCTACCAACCTCAGAAGAAGCAAGCCTTCTAGCCTCTGAAACCATAAGCCAGTAGATTCCTGTTGTTAAGCAACCCATTTGGTGGTATTTGTCATAGATGCTTGGAAACTAAGTGTGTTGCTGGGGAAATCACAGACACACTCAGTAGCCATCTTCTAGCCCTCACCTAGTCCCTCCCTTCCCTCTCTTTTTTGCATGCTGGTATTGGGTGTTTCCATTTTTGTTTGCTTGTGTGAAAGTATCTGTATCCCTTTCATAGGAGACCTTAGTCAGACTGGTCATAATATCTCACCCAGCCCCAGCTACTTGCTGGGGCACAGGGGTTGCTTGATGAATGCTTTTTGCTTGTTGGCAAGACCCCCTTCCCCTGGGGTGTATATAAACCTAAGATTCTGGGGTCACAAGTGTCCCTCTTCTCTGACGTGAAGTGGGGCATGTGTTGCTGCCATCCACTAATCCTGGCCCAAGCAGTTGGCCTCCCTAGGGGACCAGCCATAATGGGATCTCTTCTCCTGCTCTTTTGGACCTTTTCTGCTGTGTAAGTAATAAAGTGGTCATATGCTGAAAGTTCCTGTTGTGCCTGAGCCTATGTTCCCACAACACACCATATAGCAGCTCACTCCAGATGAGTTTGGCAAGTTTGCTGGATGATCAATATGCAAAAAGCAATCGTATTGCTGTATATCATCTAAAATTACTTAGACAAAATAATTTCAAAAATGATACTATTTAAAATAGCATTTTACAAATATCGTGGATTAAATCTACTTAAATATGTGCAAGCCCTCCCTGTAGAGAACTATAAAATTTTATTAGAAGACATTAAAAAAACCTACAGAAACAGAGGGTTATACCATGTTCATAGGTTGGAAGACCACAGTGTTGTAAAGAAGTTAATTCTTCCTGAATTGGTTTATAGATCAATGGAAATCTTATCCAGCTTTTTTAGCGGGGAGGGGAAAGAGAGGAACATGCAAATGATAAGCTGATTCTAAAATTTACTTAGAAATGCAAAAGGTAAACAATAGCAAAATTGCACATGAAGAAGAGTAAGGTGGAAGGACTTATTTAAGTGGATATTTTGTCTTTAATTATAAAGTCAGTGTAATTAAGACCATGAGCTATTGTCAAAAGGATAAAAAATAGACCTATGAAATAGAATAGAGATCCCAGAAATCCACCCACACAAATGCACTTGATTTTCAAAAAGAAAAACACACCACTGCAATATAGTGGAGAAAGAAGGGTCTTCTCAATATATGGTACTGCACATGGAAAAGAATGTAAAAGACCCTTATCTCACATTTTACACAAAAAATCATTAGAAGTTGAATTCTAGATCTAAATGTGAGTGTCATAAAAAAGTCTTCCAGAAAATAATAACGGAGAATATGTTTATGAACTCGGGGTAGGGAAAGACTTCTTAAACAGGACACAAAAAAACACTAGCTGTAAAAGCAAAGATGGGTAAGTAAGACTACATTAGAATTAAGAACTTTTGGTTCTCAAAATATACCATTAAGAGCACGAAAAGGCAAAACAAACTGGAATTATATTTTTGAAAAAAGATTAAAAAAGGGCTCATATACAGAATATATTGAGAACCTCTCTACAAATCAATATTATAATGCAAGCAACACAACAGAAAAATGGGCAAAGACTTGAACAGGCATTTCACAGAAGAGGTATCAAATGGCCAATAGGCAAATGAAAACTAATTAATTAGTAATCATATTTCAGATTAAAACTAAAATGAGAAATTCCTACACACCCACATGTATGAATATACTTTAGAAGACAGCTAATGCCAAGTGTTAGGAGGTATGGCAAAAGGAACTCTTTTACGTTGCTGGATGAAATGTAAATTGCTATAACCACTATGGAATACCATTTGGCAGTATTTATTGAAGGTGAGTATAATAATATTCTGTGATCCTGCGATTTTACTGCTAGGTATATACCCAACAGAAATGCTTGCACATGTGCACCAAGAGGTAATGTACACTGATGTCTATATCAGCATTATTCATAATAACCAAAAACTAAAAACAATTCACGTCTATGAACGGTAGAATGAATAAATTGTCATATATTCGTACAATGAAGTATTATACCACAATGAAGATGAATGAGCTATACCTACATGCAAGAACATGGATGAATCTCATATATAAAGTCCAAAACAGGAAATGTTTTTACACCATTTGGGTGTGGTGGTAAACTATAAGGAAAAGTAATGATATGATTACCACACAAATCAGGATAGAGGACAGAGTAATTAATGATTGAGAGATGAAACAAAAGGGCTTCTGGGATGCTAATAGAATTCTATTTCTTGACTTGGGGGTGGTTACACACATGTTTTGTAAACTTTTCTGTATATGTTAGTGTTTTAGTTTCCTTTGACTACTTAAACAGATGCCATGGAATGGATTGGTTTAAACAATGGGATTCTATTAGCTCACAGTTTTGAGGCTGAGAGAAAGTCCAAATCAAGGTGTCATCAAGGCTATGCTTTCTTCCCAAAGACTGTGTTCTGGGGCTGGCTGCCGGTGATTCTTGGTCCTTGGCTCCTCTGTCACATGGCAGTAAACTTGGTGGCCTCTCTGTTCTCTTCTGGGTTCTGTTGAATTTCAACTTCTTGCTTACCCTGGTTTTCCCTCTTTCTGTGTGAATTTCATTCCACTTATAAAGGACTCCAGTAATAGGATTAAGACCCATCCTGATTGAGGTGGGTCACACCGTAACTGAAGTAACCTCATTAAAGGTCCTACTTACAATGGGTTCACACCCACAGGAATGGATTAAGGTTAAGAACATGTTTTTCTGGGTTACATACAACTCCAAACCAACATAGTTAGTTTTCACAACTAAAAAAAAAAAAAAAAAAAAAAGTGTGTGTGTGTGTGTGTGTGTGTGTGTATTTAAACCATGATTAGGAGCCAGAGCCAGAAGTGACGATGTGAGGCTATTTTATGACTTCAAAAATTGGCTCTGATGTAATAAAAATGTTAAATCCTGTTTATATTATTCAGTACACTTTTGGTTGCAAATAATAGAAACCCAACTCAAACTGCCTTGAAATAATTTACACTAATTCTATAAAATACCTAATAAAAACTCTAGTAATAGATGCAGGGGCTCAATATCAATTTTCTATGCACAGCCAACATGCATCATAAATAAAAATTTACTGAATGAAAATCAGGGCTCCTTTTCCAACTCTAGATTCTGTTTCTCTTTTTATGCTAGCATCATTTTTCTTCTACTAGTGAAAAATTCCTCCATGCAGGAGGAAAGATGCCATAAGCCATTCCTTACTTTGTCTTTACAGTTTACAGTCACAGAAGCAGCAGACTTCCTTCCCATTAACTGGCAGGAACTTCTCAGGGACATGTCCATCAGGCTCAGCTTGAGCCACATGTCTATTCCTGAAAAGATCACTAAGTGAGTACATGACTGGGGTGGGTTACTCTGAACTAGATCATGTACACCATTAGTATTGTGTGGGTGGGAATAGCGTCATCCTCACCAGGACCTCATAGCATAGGAGAAAATGATTCCCTAAAGAGGTGTATGCTGGTGGACAAACTGAACAACTGCATCATGAAATCCTTTTCATGTTAACTGTCTTGATCTATAGTAGTGCTTTTCAACTCAAGCTGCATGTTAAAATCAACTAATGAAATTTTAAAAAATATTAATGTTCAGGACTACCCTAGACCAATTAAATCATAATTTTTGGTGGTGTGGGGAGGCAGGGAAGCATTGGCATTATTTTTTTAAGCCCTCAAGGTGATTTAATGTTGTCTCAATGCTGAGAGCTACTGGATCATTGCTTAAGTAATTGAGGTAATATTCAGAGCAGAAAAACAGTGAACATATTTATAGATACTATTGTCTTCTCCTGTGAGTGCTATAGTTATCTAATATAAGAATTGCTTTTTCCCCCTACATCACAAATCATCAACAACCTCAGTTGAAAGTAAAAAGAAACAAGAGTATACATAGTTAAGAATTAACTTGCATTCCTTAAGCCAGAGGTAAATAACCCCTTTATAGACTCTTGATCAATATGATAAAGTTATGTTAGCTACATTAGCACATGAAAAACAGCCAATTGATTCATGCCCTGCTTTAAAACCACAGAAAATGGATTCACTAGCATCTCCTATAATACAAGCTGGCAAAAACCATTTTATCAGCAATACAGGTGATATGTTGTACTCTGAAAGAAAATCTTGAAAGATCCACAAATGTTCCATTGGATCCCAATTTTCCTATTAGTCATAGCTGCATTTTAAATGTGATCTATTTTTGAAAGGCCAAAGCTACCCTTCTGGAAATAGAAAGGATCAGATTTGTAATAATTCAGGCAGAACTGTCATATGATATTTCCATAAGTTCAGATAACAGAATGTGAAAGGAACAGAGGCTATTTCCACATCCTAATATCAAATAGGTACATAGAAGCTGATACTATACTAGGTGCTAATCGAAGGTAATATGGCACTAATCCAACTTACTTATGTTCACCTTTTGTCCATGGTATAAATGGCCATTCTCTGAATTTTAGCATAACAACTTGTATTAGTTAGGGTTCTCTAGGGAAACAGAACCAACAAGAGATATTTGTAAATACAAGGTTTTTATAAAAATGTCTCATGCAACTGTGGGGATGCACGAGTCCAAATTCCATAGGGCAGACAGTGAGCTGGCATCTCCACTGAAGGTTTTTGATGAACTCCCCAGGAATGGCTGGCTGGCTGAAGAAGTGAAAGTTCTTTCTCTTCTTCCTTAAAAGCCTTCAACTGATTGGATTAAATCCAGCTGATTGAATTCTCTCATTGCAGAAGGTACACCCTTTGTTGATGTAATCAGCCACAGATACAATCAATTGATATTTAATAAACCAGCTTTCTAGTTTATTAACCAGTCACAAATGTCCTTGCAGTAATGATTAGGCCAGTGCTTACTTGACCAGATACCTGGAAACCATCACCTGGCCAAGTTGACACATGAACCTAACCATCACAGTCCACCCATTGTCAACTTGGCAGCTATACACATCACCATAAATCATACTTAATCTCTAAATAGAACAAAATAACAGACATATGTTTCATCTAACAATACTCAGCTGTCCTGCATACAGCTGAAAACACACTGAATCTCTCCAGAATAGGGTGCAAGTCCTTGGGTAATATTCACTCTTAAAGTTGATATCCTGTAAATTAAACACTATGAAATGAACAATACAACTTCTGTCATATGTTAAGGGGATAAGATAGAGAAGAAAACAGATACTTTATGGACAAAAACAAACATGCTCAAAACAAGGAGGAAATATTCATGCCATCATAATCCTCATTTCTGTAACTGATCACATGGTCATAGTTCATATTTATCACGACCTTCTTCCACTACCCATTCCATGTTCCCTTTACCCTCAGCAAGCCCTTCAATGGGCTGTGGTTCTTTGCCTGGTGGAGTGACCCAAACTTTCATTCCTGAAGTTTCTGGGCCATTGGTAGTCCTGCCTGCATTGGGTTGTTGCAGTTTTCCATTGACTTTAATCACAGGGTATGGTAGTACTAAAAGAAGCCCTAGGGGATCTCCTGTATTCCAGGAAAACTCTTCTTTACCTCTATTGTGTAGTTGCAGTGCTGTTTCCCTTTGATAATCAGGATTATCCCCTTCCTTACCTGTTGATTCAGAGGCATGAGAAATCCAAAGTGGCCAGGTGACAGTCATAACTTCCAGTTCAATGGGATTATTGTGTCTCCTGGTGGGAGCATTCCTCCTTTTGTAACTAAAACTTCTAGACCAGCAGAACTTAAGGTTGCAGGGACAGGAAGCAAAAATTTTCCTAGTGGATCACTAGGAGTGATAGTGGTGCACTCCCTTTTCCACCCCTTGATTCCTGGATCCATGAATCCTGGCTATGGGAGAAACAGCACCATAGCGTGGATGCTGATTCAGAGCACACACAGCCTCCTAGAGAACACTGTCCCAGCCCTGCAAGGTATTGCTACCTTGTTGGTGCCGTAATTGAGTCTTCAAAAGACCATTCCACCGTTCTGTCAACCCAGCTGCCTCTGGATGATGGGGAACATGCTAAGACTAGAGAATTCCACAAGCATGTGCCCATTCCCTCACTTCATTTGTTGTGAAGTGGGTTCCTTGATCAGAAGCAATGCTGTGTTAAATACCATGATGGTGGATAAGGCATTCCTTAAGTTCATGGATGGTAGTATTGGCAGAAGCATTGCATGCAGGGAAGGCAAACCCATATCCAGAGTATGTATCTATTCCAGTTAGAACAAATTGCTGTCCCTTCCCTTTTGGAAGTGGTCCAATGTAATCAACCTGCTACCAGGTAGCAGGCTGATCAGTTCGGGGAATGGTGCCGTATTGGGGACTGAGTGTGGGTCTCTGCTGCTGGCAGATTGGGCACTCAGCAGTGTCTGTGGCCAGGTCAGCCTTAGCGAGTGGGAGTCCATGTTGCTGAGCCCATGCATACCCTCCATCCCTACCACCATGACCACTTTGTTCATGACCCCATTGGACAATGACAGTAGTGGCTGGGAAAGAGGTTGACTGGTATCCACAGAATGGGTCCCATCTTATTCACTTGATATTAAAATCTTCCTTTCCTGAAGTCACCCTCTGGTGAGCATTCACATGGGACACAAATATCTTCATGTTTTTTGTCGACTCAGAAAGTTCTATCCACATACTTCTTCCCTGGACTTCTTTGTCACCAATCTTCCAATCATGTACCTTGCAAGTCCCTGATAATCCAGCCAAACCATTAGCAGCAGCCCATGAATCAATATACAAATGCACCTCTGGCCAGTTCTCCTTCCAAGCAACGTGAACAACCAGGTGCACTCCTCGAAATTCTCCCCACTGGGAGGATTTCCCCTCACCACTGTCCTTCAGGGGCATCCCAGAAAGGGGCTGCAGTGCTGTAGCAGTACACTTTCGGGTGGTGCCTGTATATCATGCAGAAACTATTGTAAACCAGGCCTGAGTTTTCTCTTCCTCAGTCAACTGATTGTACAACTGTAAGCAGCAGCATGTGTTGGGGAAATAAAATTTAAAACAAAATTTTTTCCAACCCAGAAAACTTCTCCACAAAGGTAGAAGAGAAAGAAAAACGATTTTATTATTGAAAAAGCCAGAAACCAGAATGTGATGCATCACAGGCAATTTGCTAAGGAGTTTGTAAAGAAAGACATCTCACCCTTAAAATTGCCAAGCAGACACAACCCATTACATACATGTTCTCATTGACTGCATGATTTGTCAAACATAGTTCATCTTAAATTCACCTTGTAATTAGGATGTTCTTTGTATTTGCTAATTGCCTCTATCCAAAGGAGTAATAAAATGTCTCATATCTCTATGACAGGTAGATAGTTACAACTTGGAGACAGATGCCTAAGC
This sequence comes from Choloepus didactylus, assembly GCF_015220235.1. Classification (NCBI taxonomy): domain Eukaryota; kingdom Metazoa; phylum Chordata; class Mammalia; order Pilosa; family Megalonychidae; genus Choloepus; species Choloepus didactylus. The sequence continues at coordinate 74,090,633 of NC_051319.1, forward strand.
TAAACTGCTATGGGAATGGGGAGACAAGGGTGCTAACTCCCTTGATATTTACATTTCAGAGTGATGGCTCCAAGGTTCTTGAGAAAGACATTGTTGGGTTTTAAAGCTGGCAAAAGGCTTATTTAACTTGTAAAAAGATTTACATATATCTCAAAGGGCAGGGAAAGAACTTGCAAGCACAAGTTTTTGAAAGAATGTTCTAGGAAGAAGTAATGGAGAGAATCTCTTCCTTTTTTGTACTGGGAAGTTTCATATATATATGTATTTATTTTTTAATTTATTTTTACCTTACACATGGCATAGTTAAAAGAGACTTTTAGAATAAGATATACCTGGAATTATGTTTTGTCTATTATTTACCAGCTGTGTGGTCTTGGGCAGAGTAACTTCTTAGTGCCTTATTTCCTAAACTTGTAAAATAAGAATACAATCTATTTTGCAGTATTTTTGAGGATTAGGAATGACAACTACCATGCATCTGCTATTTTGCTTCAGAATTTTTTTAATTATACAAGTAAATAAATATGTTCTCCTTAAAAGAATAAAACATTACAGATAAGAAATATAGACTTTGATCACCATACTCTTTCCCACCTTGTCAATGTTAGCCACTAATATACATTCGGCGTATAGTGAGAGACTTGCATACTCGAATGGACAATGGCCAGATTGTGTTCAACAATAGAATTTGGATCCATAGTCTCTGTAGCCACCAGCCTGGTAAGCCAAACCACAAAGTGCAGCCATCAGCTCAGAAGTATCAGTGTTTGGACAATAACTCTCAGCTCAGTGACAACTCAGGACCAACCAGAGAAAGCCAAACATGTTTCCCAAACCAATCACATAAGATGCCCTCCTTCTAGTTATCCCACTTCCAGCTTTCCCATGCCAAAACCTCTAATCAGAGCATACCTGAAACCTTCCCTTTTTTGACTTAAAAACTTTATAAACTCTTCTGCCTGCCTTTGAGTCTCTGCCAAAGGCAGGATGTGAATAGTCTGTTCTCATTTGTATGGTCTTTGTTTATTTATACAATATATTTTTATTATGCATTTTACATATTGACATTCATTTGTACCTATTTAAATTTTGCAAAAACTTGTATCACTTCTAACAGCTTTCTGTCACCACCAACTATGTGGGTACAAATTTCAATCATTAATTGCAAAGACTGCAATAACTCAATTCAATACAATTCTGACTCTAACTGGAGTTAGGCCAGACTCCACAGGTTAAGGGCAATCCTCTTGTCCTTCAGGTACTTAAAAGATTGGGGACCCAGGCCACCCACACTTCTAACAATTGACTACTAATTCAGGGGTTCCCACCACTTCATTGGGTTTGATAAACCACTAGAAGGACCCACAGAACTCACTGAAAGTGTCAAACTTATGATTATAGTTTTATTATAGAAAAAAGATACCAAAAAAAGATGGATAGGGCTATGTCTGGGAGGGTGTCAAATACAAGCTTCGGTTTCCTTTTCTACATGGAGTCACGATGCATCACCCACCAAGCACGGAGATGTATCTTATCAGTCATGGAAGCTCACTGGAACTTTGCATATCTGTGCCAGTTTGAATGTATTGTGTCCCCCAAACGCCATTATCTTTGATGTAATCTTGTGTGGGCAGACATTATCGTTTTGGTTAGATTTCTTTGAGTGTTTCTTTGGAGCTGAGCCCCAGCCAGCTGTGAGTGATGACTCTGATTGGATATTTCTATGGAGGCGTGGCCCCACCCATTTAGAGTGGGCCTTGATCAGTGGAGCCATATAAATGAGCTGACAGGCAGAGGGAACTCAGTGCAGCTGTGAGTGATGTTTTGAAGAGGAGCTATAGCCAAGAGGGACACTTTGAAGAAAGCACAGGAGCTGCAGATGAGAGACATTTTGAAGATGGCCGTTGGAAGCAGACTCTTGCTCCAGAGAAGCTAAGAGAGGACAAATACCCCAAATGCAACTAAGAGTGACATTTTTGAGGAACTGCAGCCTAGAGAGGAACGTTCTGGGAGAAAGCCATTTTGAAACCAGAACTTTGGAGCAGACGCCAGCCACGTGCTTTCCCAGCTAACTGAGAATTTCCGGACACTACTGGCCATCCTCTAGTGAAGGTACCCCGTTGATGATGTGTTACCTTGGACACTTTATGGCCTTAAAACTGTAACTATGTAACCAAATAAACCCCCTTTATAAAAGTTAATCCAATTCTGGCAACATTAGCAAACTAAAACAGTATCCAAGTTTATATGAGGTTTTATTATGCAGGCATGATTGGTAGAATCATTGTCCATGTGACTGAGTTCAATCTACAGCAGCCCTTCCCTCCCAGAGGTGGAGGCATGGTTGACATTACATGCTTCAAAAACCCCACTCCCTAATCACAAGATTGGTCTTTCCGGTGTGACCAGCCCCTACCCTAAGACTACAGGTCTGGCCCCTCTTTCATCTCATTAGCATATGAACGATCAGATGTGGTCCTGGGCCCACCATAAATAACAATAGACATTCCCATCCAAAGACGCAGAGGTTGCCTCCCGGGAACTGGAGACAGACCAGTCAAGTTTTTCATTATACCGTAGTACCCAGGGGAAACAGATACCATTTTTTGGATTTTTAAAAACAAAAATGGTATCATATCATATATGTTGTTCTGTAACCTTATTTTTTTTTTTTACCTTAATTACTATTTATTTGTTCTTATTTGCAGTCAGCAAAACTAAATTTCAAAAAGAAGGAGTGTCAAAGGCGTGTCAAGAGATATGGCCCTAAGTGCAACGTGGAATCCTACACTGGGTCTCGAGACAGAAAGAGGACATTAATGAAAAACTGGTGAGATCCAAATAATGTCTAGACTTTAGTTAATAGCAATGTACCAATGTTGGTTTCTTAGTTTTGACAAATAGACCATGCTAATATAAGAGAAATTGGGTGCAGGATATGATATATGGGAACCCTCTGTTCAATTTTTACAATTTTCCTGTAAATCTAAAATATTGCAAAATAAAAAGTTTATTTAAAAAAAGTATAGCAAATTTTAATTGTCAATGTTAAATGTAAAATGCTTTTATCTTAGAAGCCAGTTTTTTGAACCAAACTCAAGTACTGGCTCTAAAACTTTAAAAATTTCTACACAATTGTTCTTCTCTAAGGAAATACTTTTCATACAAAGGATCTATCACTATTTGATACTTAGGAAACTGGTGAAGCACTGGTCTGATATCCTGGCTAAACATCTAGGTACCAAATATGTATACAAACAGAAATGTGTTGCCATATCCCCCCCCCCCCCACTTACTTCTTTCCTTTCCATTTTTTTTCTTTTTCTTTTTTTAATTTTTATTGAGATTGTTCAGATACCATACAATTATTCAAAGATCCAAAGTGTACAATCGGTTGCCCCTGGTACCCTCATACAGCTGTGCATCCTACACCACACTTAATTTTTGTTCAATTTTTACAATCTTTTCATTACTCCAGACAAGAAATAAAGTGAAAGGTGAAGAAAAAAAAAAAAAAAAGGAAACTCAAATCCTCCCGTATCCCTAACCAACCCCCCTCAATTGTTGACTCGTAGTGTTGGTATAGTACATTTGTTACTATTTATGAAAGAACATTTGAAATACTACTATTTGTAGTATATAGTTTGCAATAGGTATATATTTCTTCCCTATATGCCCCTCTATTATTAACTTCTAATTGTATTGTCATACATTTGTTCTGGTTCATGGAAGCGATTTCTAATATTTATACAGTTAATCATGGCATTAGCCCACCATAGGATTCAGTTTTATTCATTCCCATCTTTTGACCTCCAACTTTCCTTCTGGTGACTTATATGACTCTGAGCTTCCCCTTCCACCTCATTCACGCACCATTCGGCACTGTTAGTTATTCTCACATGTTGCTACCGACACCTCTGTTCATTTCCAAACATTTAAGTTCATCCTAGTTGAACATTCTGCTGATACTAAGCAAACGCTCCCCATTCTTAAGCCTCGTCCTATATCTTGGTACCTTATATTTCATGTCTATGAGTTTACATATTATAATTAGTTCCTATCAGTGAGACCCTGCAATATTTGTCCTTATGTGTCTGGCTTATTTCACTCAGTATATTGCCCTCGAGGTTCTGTCATCAACCCTTTTTTTTTTTTTAAGATGGTTTTGTTCACACACCATACATTCCATCCTAAGTAAACAATCGATGGTTCCCTGTATGGTCACATATTTATGTATTCAACACCTTCACCACTATCTATGTAAGGACATCTACATTTCTTCTACAAGGCAGGAGGGAGAGTCAATGAAGGTAGAGAGGCAAAAGAAAGAGGAAAAAGAAATGACAGCTAGGAAGCAGCAAAAGGAAAAATAACCTTAAATCAAGGTAGAGTAAAGAGTCAGACAACAGCACCAATGTAAAGTGTCTAACACGCCTCCCCTATCCCCCCCTCTTATCTACATTTACCTTGGTATATTGCCTTTGTTACATTAAAGGAAGCATAATACAATGATTCTATTAGTTACAGTCTCTAGTTTATGTTGATTGCATCCCTCCCCCAATGCCTTCCCATTTTTAACACCTTGCAAGGTTGGCATTTGCTTGTTCTCCCTCATAAAAGAAAATACTTGTACATTTTATCACAATTGTTGAACACTCTAGATTTCACTGAGTTACACAGTCCCTTTCTTCTCCTTTCTTCTGGTGTCTCACATTCTCCCAACCTTCCTCTCAACCGTATTCATAGTTATCTTTATTCAGTGTACTTACATTGCTGTGCTACCATCTCCCAAAATTGTCTTCCAAACCTTTCACTCCTGTCTTCTCCTATCACTCCGTAGTGCTCCCTTTAGTGTTTCCTGTAGGGCGGGTCTCTTGTTCACAAAGTCTCTTATTGTCTGTTTGTTGGAAAATATTTTGAGCTCTCCCTCATATTTGAAGGACAGCTTTGCTGGATATAGGATTCTTGGTTGGTGGTTTTTCTCTTTCAGTATCTTAAGTATATCACACCACTTCCTTCTTGCCTCCATGGTTTCTTCTGAGAGATCCGCACATAGTCTTATTAAGCTTCCTTTGTATGTGATGGATCGCTTTTCTCTTGCTGCTTTCAGGATTCTCTCTTTGTCTTTGACATTTGATAATCTGATTATTAAGTGCCTTGGCTTAGGCCTATTCAGATCTCTTCTGTTTGGAGTACGCTGCGCTTCTTGGATCTGTAATTTTATGTCTTTCATAAGAGATGGGAAATTTTCATCGATTATTTCCTCTATTATTTCCTCTGCCCCTTTTCCCTTATCTTCTCCTTCTGGGACACCAGTGATACATACATTCTTGTACTTCGTTTCATCCTTAAGTTCCCAGAGACATTGCTCATATTTTTTCATTCTTTTCTCCATCTGCAACTTTGTGTGTAGGCTTTCAGGTGTTTTGTTCTCCAGTTCCTGAGTGTTTTCTTCGGCCTCTTGAGATCTGCTGCTGTTTCCATTGTGTCTTTCATCTCTTGTGTTGTGCCTTTCATTTCCATAGATTCTGCTAGTTGTTTTTTTGAACTTTCAATTTCTGCCTTATGTATGCCCAGTGTTTTCTCTACAGCCTCTATCCCTTTTGCCAAATCTCTAAACTTTTTGAATTGATTTAGCATTAGTTGTTTAAATTCCTGTATCTCAGTTGAAGTGTACGTTTGTTCCTTTGACTGGGCCATAACTTCATTTTTCTTAGTGTAGGTTGTAGTTTTCTGTTGTCTAGGCATTTGATCTCCTAGGCCACCCCAATCAGGTTTTCCCAAATGAGAACAGGCTCAGGTCCCAGAAGGAGGAAATATTCAGTATCTGGTTTCCCTGATGGTTTTTCTTAGAGAATTTATACACCTGTGCTTTTCTGCCCAGCAGGTGCACCTGTCAGCCTGTCAGGGGCTGGTGTAAGGGGGTGTGGCCTGTGTCTCTACTCCCCTAGGCTTTAGCATCTGGTTCCAGTAAGGCAGGAAGTAGAGCTGGGCCCCTCCCTTTCATCTTGGAAAGCTATGCCCCCTCCAGAGAGGTCATTTGAATATCAATAAGTTCTTTGTTTCTCTGATTCTGCTGGTCAAAGTGTTGCGATTTTTAAATGGCTGAGGCTTTCTTTACTGCAAAGCGCTGCAGGCTGCAAATGGCTGAGGTTTTCTCCACAGAGAAAGGTAAAGAAAACTCCCAGTTTCACCCATCAGCCAGAGATAGCATCCAATCCTCTGGGCTCCCTGTCCTGAGACAGATGTGTCCCCCGACTCTCCCAAGGTCAGTTGTCACCAAAAGCCTCTGTGTGCTTGTTGGGGATTCGCTGTCTGTATTGAGCGGTTAATATTAAAATCCCAGTTGGATCTGGGCTGAGGTCTACTCACTTGTTCGGAGAGTGCTGCTCTCTAGCACCGTGAGGCTTCCGTGAGGGAGGGGCTCTTGGATCTTGGCTGTCAGTGCGGGTCCGCAGTTTTACTTACAGATTTTATGCTGTGATCTCTGGTATTCCTCCTGATTCAGGTTGGTGGATGATGAGTGGACAGTCATGTTTGTCTCCACGCAGTTATTCCAGGTTATTTACTAGTTTTTTGGTCATTTATGAATTGTTCCAGGGGGGGACTAACAGTCTTCCACTCATCTCTATGCCACCATCTTAGCTCCTCCTCTGTAACCTTATTTTATTTCTTTAAAATGTTCTGGAGTAATAATGAGTGTTATAAAGAAAACTGAACAAGAGAAGGGGACAGAAAGGAAAGGAGTGTATTCCTATTGTAGTCAGGGTCAGCATAGACCTCTTATAGGAGGTTGCCCTTGTTACAGAGGCTTGGATAATGGGAGAAAGAGCATCAGGCACACATCTGGTTGAAGAGCATTCCAGACAGAGGGAACAGCAAAGACATCAGAGTCAGAAGAAGCATGGAATGTTCTAGGAATGGAAATAGAGTCAGTGTGACTAGGGCAGATTAGTAAAACAGGGAGTGGGAAAAGATGAGGATGGAGACAGAGGCAAGGACCAGAAGTAAAGCATGGTGTTCCTAGTTTGGATTTTATTCTCAATGTGATGGGATGCCAGGAGAGTGATCTAGTTTATATTTTGAGAAGTGTACTCTGATAGCTCTGTGGAGACTTGTTGTAGGAGAGCAGAAGCAGAAGCAGAAGCAGTGAAATGGGTTAGTAAGCTATTACATTAGCTTAAGAAAGTGTTGATGGTGGCTGGGTGCACCACTTAGTAGGCATTTAGATGTCTGCTCTTCTGATGGGAGAGACAGACAGTGAGCAAGTAAACAAATAAGCTAATTTTAAAATGAGGAATTGGATGTTCCTCCATCTTTAAAATCTTTGTAATGCCCTCAACCCCTAAAACCATTAGTTAATGGAAAAGTGACTCTTCACCTCCTTCTAGTCCCCATTTTTTTAAAAAAAAACTTCATCAATTATCTTTTTTTTATCACAAAAGCACAATATGCTGGGTTTTTCTAATTAAATTCAGTTTTATTGAAATATATTCACATACCATACAATGAACTGTTCACAGTACCATCATATGCATTCATCACCACAATCTATTTTTGAACATTTCCCTTACATCAGAAAGAATCAGAATAAGAATAAAAAATAAAAGTAAAAAAGAACACCCAAATCATCCCCCCATCCCACCCTATTCTTCATTCAGTTTTTGTCCCCGTTTTTCTACTCATCCATCCATACACTAGACAAAGGAAGTGCAATCCACAAGGTTTTCACAATCACATTGTCACCCCTTGTAAGCTACATTGTTATACAATCGTCTTCAGGAGTCAAGGCTACTTGACTGGGGTTTGATAGTTTCATGTATTTACTTCTAGCTATTCCAGTGCATTAAAACCTAAGAGGTGTTATCTATATAGTGCATAAGAATGTCCACCAGAGTGACCTCTCAACTCCATTTGAAATCTCTCAGCCACTGAAACTTTATTTTGTTTCATTTTACATCCCCTTTTTGGTCAGGAAGATATTCTCAATCCCATGATGCCGGGTCCAGATTCATCCCCGGGAGTCATATCCTGCGTTGCCAGGGAGACCCACACCCCTTGGAGTCAGGTCCCACGTAATTGGGAGGGCAGCAAGTTCACCTGCTGAGGTGGCCTAGTTAGAGAGAGAGAGAGGGCCACATCCAAGCAACAAAGAGGTCCTCAGGGGGAGACTCGTAGGCACAATCACATGCAAGTCTAGCCTCTCCCTTGCAGTAATGAGTCTCACAAGGGCAAGTCCCATGATAGAAGGCTCAAGTATGCTGGTTTTTAATCAAAAAATAAAGAAAAGAAAAGAAACAATACAGAGGTGTGAAAAGGAAAAGGTAACAATCTATCTCCCCGCTACTTCAATCCCCTATCTCCAAAGAAATGCATTTTAGTTTTCTCTTTTTATCACTTATACATGTGATGGGGAATCTTCTCATATAAAAAAGGGAAAATGTTGAGCCATTATTCTATAGCTTCCTTTGTTCACTTAAGTTATAATTAAATACATTTTATTTAAAATAAGGGCCATAGATAACTAAAAAAATTAAACTGTCCTGGAAATGTATCCATTTTAGTTCATTCCAATTGCTTTCACTGCAGGTTTAATATCTATCCTGAGTTGATCTCTTGTGACACAGTGAACTCCCTGGTGCTACCTACTCCAGTGATTTGCGAGTTGCTTTGTTTTCTTGTGTTTATCATAGGTATTTTCTTTCTGTCTTTGCACCCCCATTCCACTTCCCCTCCACCCCCATTCTCAGGTTATTCCTTTTAACCCCCATCCTCTGAGTAGCAGTTGATTTTCCATGACCCTGGCCGGCTGCCTTTCTTCACTGCTGCTAACAATAGCTGTTCAGAGGCCATTTATTCAGCCGTACAAAGTTGGGGCCTGTTTGAGGGGCTCAGAGACATTGTCCTTATATTGTCTCCTCAATTTCCTCATTGCTAACATGAGAGAAACTGCAGTTCTTACTCATGCTGGATTCTTTACCTTGAGTCAGTTTTCCAATTGTATGTAAGGAATTTCTTTTGATGAATTAAACATACCAACCTTAAAAAACCGGTTTGTGAAGGAAATAAATTAAAGATAAGTGCTACATTTAGCTTCCTTTTACCAAAAATTGGGGTAAGCCTTGCCATCATCAATAACATCCTTCATGAAACTGTCCAAACATTCAGAATAAGAAATCCAAAAGTACTAGACTCTGGGACATACAGCTCTGTACTGAGACTCCCCTAGTTCTGCTAAATGGGCAGTTTTCCTACTTCTATGAGCCGAAATTTCCTAATCTCTAGAATGAAATGAAATACTTACTTCATGGGGTGACTGAGAGAAATAATTGAGGTAATCCAAGTGAAAACTTAGCAGCACTCAAAACTATTCCATTCACTTTTATTATAAACTGAAAATTAAGTCTTTCCACCTTGCACCCAGTAGCAGATGGAAAAATATGGTGATTTTAAGTTCAACATTGACCCATTCAATAGATCTCAGCGTGAAAAGAAAAGTTTTTTACAATTAGGATCTCACAGC
>NC_051319.1:74100255-74107212 GCF_015220235.1 Choloepus didactylus
AATTTTAGGACTAGGAGTGACTTAGGTTATTGTTACTCCAAGCCTCTCATTTCACAAGTACCAAAATGTCCTTCCTGTAAGAAGTAAATTAGATTGTTAGATGTTTGGCTCTTCACATCTGCAGCACTAGAACATTTGAGGTATAAAACCATGTAGAACTTTTAAAATCACTTCTTTTTTCACAGTGAGTTTTAGTTAAATGTGCTATACTCCTCACATTCTACCTCGTTTTTTTTTTTTTTTTTTTTAACCAGTTGAAATTCAGCAAACATATTAGGTCAGTGCTATTTCCCTTGAGAAACAAAGTGATTATCCTAGGATGGAAAAAAACAATATAGTTACCTTAGAGAAGCTTGTTTATGCTGTAAATGTCATAATTTTGTTTTCTTACCTAAGTCCCAATTACATTCTTCCTTAATAAAAAGTACATAAAGATTTTAAAGTCAGTCATAGAATTAAACATTAATCGAAATTTAACTGCGCTTTTTCTAACCAGTATTAAATTCGTTTGAAAATTGTCTTTCTGTAGACAGCCAGGTTTTTGTTTTTGTTTTTTTTTAATTTTTTATTTAAAGCTTTTATGTTTTTCTCATCCAAATGGTAAATTCATAACAGGTGCATTTAAAAACATAGTCTCACTTTTCTGATTTCCCACTTCCACCTGTGCATGTATTTGTTATAAAGTTACTATAGGAAAATTTCTTCCTACTCAAATTCTGTATTGGAAAAGTTTTTTTTCCTTTTCCTTCCATACTGATTTACTTTTCTACTTCTAATTATGCAGGCTGTGTGACAATTTACAAACTTCAAAGTTTAAAATTGTTATCAAATTTTAAGTTAGGAAGTAAATAATTTGAAATAATAACTTGTGGTTACAATCATGTACTCTAGAACCAGACTGCTTAGATTTGAATCTTAACCTCACTATTTATTGGTTTCATGATCTTGGGCTACTGCAACCTCTATGCCTCAGTTTCCTCATCTGTAAAGCAGACATAGTGGTAGCTTTTTCTTAGATTGTATGAGTTGCTATTTGTAAGGTGCTTAGAATAGTTCCTAAACACATAAGCTCTAATATATATAAACATTAAATAAGTGTTCGAAATTTTTGATGTTTTATTCAAAATAGAGATAGTGCTAAGGGAAACTTTAAAACTTGTACCTTTTATATGTGTGTGTGCACACTTCTTGTTTATTTTGCATTTTGTTTTTGAGAGGCATTTAAGTGATATTTTGAGTAGCAAGAAAGTGAATTTTTCTGTTGCGGACTTTGTTTTTTTCCAAGCAGTTGTTAGTATTTTTATTTGGAGGATGGAACAATAGCCCAGACTAAGGATGATTCTTATCCATCTTAAATTCATTCTTTTCCTTCCATTGAACCCTTTAAAATTAAGTAACATCAGTATACTACAGGAACTTTTTGTCTGCATTCATTGTATTGCAGTATATATATATTTTTAATAAAAGTTTTAAAGGCACACACTGACACATCATACATACCTGCACCTTAATGATTTCTTTCATTAACACATACACACACACTTTATGGAGTTAAGTACTGTAATAGTATATGTTTGGGCTCCCATTGCATTCCTAACTAAATTCCGTACGTATATTTTCTTCACTATTAATGAAAATCTCTAATTTTTTGTCCTCTATTATAGTCCCTAATGATTGATCCATTTTTTTACTTTCAAAAAGCCATAAATATAATTGAAATAGGTGTTTATAATTATCCTAATATGCCTGAAATTCAAAAAACAATAAACATGGAAGGTATGTCAAAGGATTATGTAGTAGGCCCCTACTTTGAAGAACTAAGTAATTATTCTACCTTTGACACACTTTTTAAAAAAAACATTTTTTTCTCTAGTAACACATTCTAGTCGTTAGAGTTGTTACAACCATAGTATTGGACATGTAATAAACATTCAAATACTTAGTTAAAAACAGGCCATGCTTCCTGATGATTAAACTAAATTATTCTTACAACAATTCAGAGTTTTTGCTGCTGCTTCTATTCTTCAGAGGTTAGGGCTTCTCATATAAGGTTATTTTTGGTTTTATTTTCTGAATGATTTCCTCTTGCATGTCACTATAGAGCCCAATTTTGAAGTATATAATTACATTTATTACTTTCCTCTGGACCCTTGCCAAGTAATTTAATTTTCTTTTAAATGCAGGCCAAAACTATTAGATTCAATATTCCAGTTAAAAAATAGAAAGACTAATGATTATAAAGGTAAAGATTGATTTGTACCAACCAAGTAATTCTTTTTACTTAAAACTTAGCTAATATGGCTGAGCATCAGCTCTTCTTAGTCAAAAAATGTTTTTTTTCTTTTGTGAAGAAATTTGAACCAAAAAGTCCATCTTTATTTCAGCCAATTTCTGAAGACATTTAGTTCTGAAAAATAAATCATGATTTCATATTTTAAAGGTCAAGTAATAAATTAGATATTTTTTGCTATTGTATTTTTCTTATTACAAAAGTAATATAAAATTAATACAGAAGTCATTAAAAAAATACAAAAACAAAGGGAAGCAATGCTATAATCTCATCACCCAAAAATAACATTTACCTTTTAGTTTATGTTTTTTTGTGTATGTATATACAGATGCATTATAATGTAGATATTAGATATAAATAGATACAAAATACAGATATTTTTACAAAATTATATATTATTTGTGGTTTTTAAAAATTACAGTAACATGAACATCTTTCCCCAAATGTAAGTAAATATCTTACAACTACGTAATTTCTAATGGCTTTATAATATTGTACCATTTGGATTTATTCTTTACTGAATCTAGTGCCTATTTTTGAACACTTAGTTCATTTCCTTTCTTTATAAATATGGCAAGCAATGATGCATTGAATATCTTTGTGCATATATCTTTCTTCGTAACTGATTATTTCATTAGGATAAATTCCTAGAAATGGAATTGCAAGGTATGTATATTCTTAGAACTTTTGACATACATTGCTAAATCAATTTCCAGAAAGGTTATGTCTGTTTATTCTTCTGTCAACATTGTATTTGAGTGCGTCTTTCAGTGCTCTTGCAAATACTGAGTGTGCTCCTTCTTCTTAATCTTTGCCAATCTGATTGCAAAAGATAGTTTTAATATTTAGTTCATCAATTCCTAGTGAGGGTGAACTTTTTAAAGGTTCATCTATTGTGTATATGTCTTTATTTCTGAATTGTCTGTTGATATCTATGGTAGACATTTGATATATCCTGAAGTCTGGCTTACATTATGCTTTGTTTTGGTAATAGCATCCAAATGCTTTTTTGGTGGGGTGAGGGAATTACCTCTCTGTGCATTTTGGTGGAACTATATAGGACCTTACCTGCTGCTACCGAATTGTGAGCACAAGACCAAATGTGCCAATCTGGTTCTCCTAAGAGTTTTGAGTATTGAGTGGTACAGTGCAAAGTCAGTGGTACAAGGCAAAGTCCAGCTGCTGAGACAATCAGCTGCTGACAGCTCACTGCCTCCCTTACTGGGGACCTACTTCACCCTGAGAGCACCCCCAGGCTAATGACTACCTGAATGTGCAATACAAAGGCTCTTGCCTCAATTTGGAGCAACTCTAAAGGGCTGTCCCAGCAAAGAGAACCTTGTGGGATTGACTGAGGCTTCAGTTGCAACTTCATTGTGAATTTGCTTCTCCCTCTGCCCAATCTTGCCTTCCTCTCTTTCTTATGGGTGTATCTCCTGAGAGCACCAACATACCTCCTCTGCACAACTCTCCACCTTCATCTCTCCATTTATCCCAGTGGCAGCCCTCAAGGCAGGGCTTTTTGGTGGTTCCTGCTGCCAAGACCCTCTGGAACTACTTTTCTTGTCCTTTCAGGGTCTGATTCTTCTTCTTTTTACTTTCTCTCATTCTGCCAGTTAATTCATTCTTTAAGTTAACAGAGTTCGTTTCTGTGGCTTGCAGCCAAGAATCAGCACTAATAAAATGTTCTTTGCCACTTTTCTGGTGTAAGAGTTCTTTATTGTATTATGGGCATAAACCTTAAACTAAATTGGTTTTCTCTAGTTTGTCAGTTGCACTGTAGCTTTATTAATAATGTTTGCTTTCAATTATTTAAGAAATTTATTGCAGTCAAGTCTCTCTGTCTTTTTTTTTGTGATTTTTACCTTTCATATCATGCGTAGAGAATCCTTTATCATAGCAAGATCATTCACATAAAAATTAATAAGTAGATACTTTTATTTCAAGGGTTCATTTACATCTACTACTTCTTCTGACATTTATTTTTCCTATGGTAGGATGCAGTAATTGAACTATTTAATATTTATGTTAAAATCTGTTATAACAAAAATAAAGTTTCAGTGGCTGAGAGATTTCAAATGGAGTCGAGAGGTCATTCTGGAAGTTATTCTTATTCATTATATAGATACCTGTTTTTAGTTTTTAGTTTATTAGAATACTAGAAGGAAATACTTGAAACTGTTGAAGTGTAATCCAGTAGCCTTGATTCTTCAAGATGATTGTATAACTATATAGCTTTTACACTGTGGTTATGTAATTGCGAAACCCTTGCTACTGACACTCTTATCCAGTGTATGGGCAGATGAGTAAGAAAATAAAGGCAAACCGCTCTCTCTCTCTCTCTAACTGAGCCAGCTCGGCAGGTGAACTCACTGCCCTCCCCACTACATAGGACCCGACTCCCAGGGGTGTAAATCTCCCTGGCAACGCAGGATATGACTCCTGGGGATGAATCTGGACCCGGCATCGTGGGATTGAGAATATCTTCTTGACCAAAAGGGGGATGCAAAATGAGACGAAATAGTTTCAGTGGCTGAGAGATTTCAAATGGAGTCAAGAGGTCACTCTGGTGGACATTCTTATGCACTATATAGATAACACCTCTTAGGTTTCAATGTATTGGAATAGCTAGAAGTAAATACCTGAAACTATCAAACTCCAACCCAGTAGTCTGGACTCCTGAAGACAACTGTATAACAATGTAGATTACAAGGGGTGACAGTGTGATTGTGAAAACCTTGTGGATCACACTCCCTTTATCTAGTGTATGGATGGATGAGTAGAAAAATGGGGACAAAAACTAAATGACAAATAGGGTGGGATGGGGGGATGGTTTGGGTGTTCTTTTTTACTTTTATTTTTTATTCTTATTCTGATTCTTTCTGATTAAGGAAAATGTTCAGAAATAGATTGTGGTGATGAATGCATAACTATATGATCATAATGTGAACAGTTGATTGTATACCATGGATGACTGTATGGCATGTGAATATATTTCAATAAAACTGAATTTAATTTAAAAAAAAAAGGCAGGCAAAAAATTAAATAATAGGAGGGGATAAGGGGTATTGGGTGTTTTGCATATTCTTTTTTATTTGTATTTTTTTTTTTTTTTGGAGATTGAAAATGTTCAAAAATTTATTTTGTTGATGAATGCACAACTATATGATGATACCTGAACCACTGACTGTACTTTTTGGATTATCTGGTATGTAAATATATCTCAATAAAATTGCATTTAAAAAAAAAAATCTATCATAACAGTATCCTCAAATTTCAATGCTTAAATAAAATTTTATTTTTTATTTTTTGTATTGTTTACTCAGACAACAGTCCAAAAATGATATGTCTTATACTGAATAGTCAGCTGTGCTGTACTCATCAAGAGGCTTCCATCTCTAGGTCCAGGGGGCCCAAGGTAGTTTCTTTTGTTGCTCTTTTCCAGTCAGTGGGAAGAGGATACTAGAAAATAGAAAACAAGCAGCTTCCTTGTCATTTATATGTATAACATAAAACACACACACTTCCTTGCATTTATTGGCCAAAATTTAGGCACTTGGGTATGTACAGCTGCAAAACAGGTTGAGAAGTATTGTCTTTTGCTGGGCATTCATGCAGACAGCCAAAACCATGTAGTTCTGAGAATTCCCCATGATGAGTCCTGCCAGTGGGTAGAAACCTGAGTTTTAAAGGATTATAAAACTGTTTTAATACTAGTATTAAAATGGTGATTATGTCAAATATGGAACTGAAAATATACCTACAAATACTAAGTGAAAATTAACACGTAGTTAACATTTTAAAGGGATTTTCCCCTTACAAAATGTGTGTGTGTGTCTGTGTCTATGTGTGTACATGTACCTTAACAATTCAAAGTTTCCCTTCCTCCCCCTCCACCCCACCATATGTTGGATATGAATGAGCTGAGAAGAGATTTCTCTTTTTTTAGAATAGATGATTTTAAGTCTCTTGATATGCTTCTTGTACTTCTTTTGTTCATCTGTCAGATTCTTTCTGAATTAGGTGAATATAAGCAATAATGATGGGAAGAATATAATAGTACCATTATTTAAAAGCGTTTGCAATGTATGAAATATATTCCCAATGAAATGTAGTATGCTTGAAAAATAATGGCTATATCTGATTTAAGAATGAATATTAAAGATTTAATGAAGAAGGAATCAGAAATTCCAACTTCTCATCAGATTATTGAATCTGTTCTCAGTACTGGTACTGATTTTTACTGAAATTGTTTGGACATGGTTCCACATTCAGCTTCTCTATACTTTATTTCTTGATTAATGCCTAAACCTTGTAATTCATCCTACAAGTCTGAGGTTGACTCCTTGGAAACTCCTTACTCCTTAGAGTTAAGACATCCTTTGGTGTCATAGATAGAATATTGGTCTGCGTGAATCATGGTTTTGATGTAGAAACATATTGGATGTTTTGTTTGTTTTATTTTTGTATTTTTTATGATATATAACATACAGAAAAGTGTTTAAAACATAAGTGTACATTTTGATGAAAATTATAAAACAGATACCTGTATAAATCACCACCTAGGTCACAAAACATAACCTTACCAGGCCCCAGAAGCCCTTATGTGTGCCCCTTGGAGATCACTATCATATTCCCCCCAGTCCCAGGTGGTTTATGATAGTAAT